>NW_021636579.1:0-81158 GCF_004799145.2 Neltuma alba | reverse complement strand
GGGGTTTGCTACAGGGGTTAACTTCAAAGAGTCGCTTGCAATGACACAGACTGACTAATGAACATCATAGGGATTGGTATCGTCCCCGTACGCGACACGCGCAAGACGATTCATAAATTCATGATTCAGTGTGGCTGCGCGTGCCTACAACGTATTACAATGCTGTATTGTCTGCCCGTGGGTATCTCCACGGCGCATGCTCGGTCGTTTTCGCTGTCCGAATATACGATTTTGACAAGTTTCGGATTATTATATCGATGACATTTTCCGTCGGTATCAATTTGGTTTTAATTTAAAATAAATTTATACGAAATAATGTACGGGTGGATATCATATTTTGATTATTTAATTTTAATTTAAGTCTATCGATTAAACCATGGTAAAAAGATTGATAGTTTGGTTTCCTTTTGATTTTAAAAAAAACATATGTGACGTGAATTAATTTATATTAATTTGAATTTGGAAATAATTGTTGAGCAAATGCTATTAAAACCAACTAGCAAGTGAAATGTTATCTCAATATATATTAATTTAATTGGATTAAGCATAAAATATATTATCTAAATATCCAGATTCCATATGCCGATGGCGATGCGCTGTTTACGTCTAAACGTTGGCGCCTTCAAAGTCTTCTGCCTCCTTCAGTCCTTCTTCAATAGCCGCCAAATGGCGGCCTTTTATTTGAAAATTAATTAAAGAAACTATTTATTGGCAATAATTTTTTGAAAAAGGGATAAGGCCTTCAAATTCTAATTTTATTAAATTTATTTCTAATCATTTCTTTTTGAAAATATAGTTAAACACTTCACCAAGTGCTTACTTGGGATTAAATTGACTTATTTTATAGTAATTTTAATTTATAATAACAAGCATACTCTTTTTTCCTTACTTTTTGTGATCGCTGATTGGTTTCATATTATTATACGTGCAAGAAAATGATTTTATAATTATTAGTTTTATAATTTGAATATTTGAATTTTAATTGAAAATTAAACTTATTTATTGTCATAATATTATACCACCTCCGACTCCTAATATAAAAGCTAGTTAACTAATTTGAGTAGACTAAAAAAACTAATCGAATTAGTTATTTATAATAAATAAGTATCATTTTTTCTAAAGTATCCTTGCTAATTAAACGTATTAGCCAGAACTACCAATTAAGATTTTATATTTAGGATCAAAATAAAAACCAAATAAATTCTTATATTAAATACAGAAGTACTCCTCCGGTCCTTAATATAGGACCTAATTATTAATTTAATTTTGATCCTAAATATAAAACCTATTTCTCATATTTATCAATTTTTCCTAAATTATCCCTATAGATACTCCCTCAACTATAATCAAGTAAGTGAAGAAGGAAGGATATTAAGAAAGATGATTATAATATTTTTAAAAAAACATATCATTTTTTTATAATTAACTAATTTATCTAAATTTTTTAATATAATCAAATTAGTTAAAAAGATTTTATGTTGAAAACGGAGGAGTAATATATATTTAATATAAAGGGGCAAGTTAAATTGGCTTCGAAGAGAAACTTAATGTTAATGCAGGAATATATTGGACAAATTTAAACCTGTTTTTAAAGTTTGTCTTAAATTGTTACAATTTTTTTATTGGGCTAAATTTCCGTCAAAAAAACTAGCATCGCCTAGTCCTCTTGGATACCAAGTCAACCCAAACTTCTCTGGCCCAACAGTTGAAAATTCACCCGAGAAGGGATTTCACGCGACGTACCACCAATTAGTTATGGGGATTTGCAACCTGACCTCAGCCCGTAAACACCCTTATCTAGGAACTAATTTTTTGAAAAATAATAAAGTATTTGAGTCCTTTTTTCCTACTATACAAATCTAAGACTAAAGTATATTTTTAGTTATATAATTTTATATAAAATTTTAATTTAATTCTTTAACTTTAAAAAATATATCTTTAGTCTTTTAATCCTAACATAGTTAATAAAAAATGATGATGTAGAAATCTTGATTGATCAAAAAATATTTTCAAATACTAATATTTTAAATTCATTTTTCGAAACAATCATGATTATTACAAAAATAATTGCAGACTAATATTTTAGATTTAAAGAACTAAAAATATCTTCTTCTTTTTTAAGTTAATAGAGCAAACTAAAATCTTATATAAAATTAATGGTCTAAATATATATATTTTAGCCTAAATTTAATGGTTGAAAATATTTTTTTTCATTTATCCTGTTAGTATGTTGAGGTGGTTAAAACTATTATGGATAAATTAGTATAGTTCGGCTAATGCCGATTGCCGAAGAAACAGTAAGAAGGTGTTTAGATGAGCCATGTCAGGCGCGGCCCAACCCAACCCCTCCAAAGAAGACCGTTCGCAATAGGCTTTGATGAGCTATTGTTCATTTGTCTGTGACATGTTCAGTGGGCATCACTTGTCTTCTTATGATAACTCTTTCTAAAGCAGCTAATGAGGTTAAATTTACGTAAGAAGCTAGCCCTTAATAACTTGGTGAATCGATATTTAAATTGCTGTTAGGATAAATATATATATTTAGTATCAGATAATGTAAGTAATAAGAAGATACTTGTCTGTAGCTAAAAAAGCTATTTATAAAATCATAAATTTTGAAATTTTAGTATAATAAAAATCATAAATATTTACGGGCTTAGAGGGACTAAGCCGGATTTGAAACAAAACTAAAACCATGAAAAAAAAAAAAAAAATCATAACCGGACAAATTTATTATAAAAAGATAAATTTGCCCAAAGAACGAAGAGCAGAAGCCATGTGACGTGTGGGGCGGAATCGGAATTCACAAGTGAACGGACAACATTTTCTTTTGTTTTGACTAAATGGGGGACAGGACTTGAGGGGCGGAACGTGGGGATTACCCAAAGTATCCGATTCATTTAATCTCGCGTGATGAGGTCAATGATTGGCTTGGATGCTTCGTCCTATGGAATATTCTCCTTCCAGTCAATATGCTCCTCCAATTTTATGTTTATAAATTGGAGAAGGAAAAAAAATAGTAGCATTTATATGTCATATTTTTATAAAAAAATATGTGTATTAAACAAGAGTAAAGTTAAAAATTATTAAATTTTAATATAAGGATAATAAAAGTCAATATTTTTTATTTTCAGCAAAATATATTAGAAGTTACTTATAAATAAAAGTATACAAATATAACCTAATATTTAGAGCCTTAAATTAATTTGATAGGACAAAATTCTTCTTGCCGACACTAGGAATAATAATTATTCAATCGGTTTAATTTACATCTTCAAGGTTACATTTAATTAACACAAAATCATCATAATTATACGGGCTTATAAAGTAGCTTTTTAATTATAATTTACTAAATTCAAAATAAATATATGAGAAACTTTTTATCTCACCGTGTATGAAAGTATTTATAAGTATGCTTCGAGCACAGATACAAACAAACTCCATATCATTTTGCTTTCTCATCCTACCATATACCATACCAAGCATGCCGTTTTGTCAGCTTTGATTGCTTGTTTGGCGCTGATGACCTAAAGAGAGCCCAGTCAAAGATAAGAGGCCATAATTCATTGCGTCAAGATGGGCAGTTATTAGAAGGTCGGTGGCTTCGACTAAGGGATCAACAAATTGGAATGGCCATCCCATGCCTAAAGTCTAGGATTACTTAGTCCCCACGTAACGAGTCAGATTGAACCACCTGTATCCATCAACCGGGGAAAATCCAAGAAACCAAACTAAAGGGACGTTTAGATTGGAACAAAAGTATAGTTTTAAAAATACTTTTACTATATATAAAATAAATATATAGAGAAATTTATCTCAATTTATGAAAAAATGCTTTTCAAAAATACTTTTGGGTTACTCCAAATACCCCCTAAATATAACCTATCACGCGTGATGTTAGCGATGTTCTCTTTTTTTTTTCCTCATAATCTCACCTCACCTTTTTTAGTAAATAACATTATCTCGGCCCTATTTATAAAATTTCGTTTGTAGATTATAAATAAAGTCTCATAAATGGTATCAAATTTTAACAATTTAAATTTATTTATATCAAAACTCCCACTCTCTTAATCCAGCCCCCTTCACTTTTTTTGGGGGGGGGGGGGGGGGAGGCCACGCCACCGGATATGCATGGGGCACGCGAGCGTGGCGTTGTATTAACTTTGTTCTTCCTTCTTGCCTTCTTGGTCCCATTTTGAAGATTCAAGCTGAACGCATATGGTCGTTTTGCCTCGATTCAACCTAGGCTTGTTTAATGCCACACGCGTGTCTATGCATTTAATTATGACGCGGACAAGTTATGCTAAATCCAACTCTTACCGTTTAATATTCCTAAAAAATCAATCCCAACTCTAATCTTTAACATAAAAACTAATGGATTAATTTGATTAAAGTATAAAAATTTGTTAAATTAATTGTTTATATTAAATATGTATTATATTTCTTAGGATATATTTACTAATCAAATGTATTAGTTAGAACTACTATTTAATAGAATTCTTAACATGTGTAATTATATAAGAATATTACTTTAAAAAAAAATAGATAAATATAAGAGATAAAGTGGATTAGAATATTATATTTATGATTATATTAAGAAAGTTTGTTAAGTTAATTATTTTTTGTGATAAATAGGTGTTATTTTTTCTATAATACACTTATCAATTATGTATATTAGTTAAAACTACAATTTGATTAAACTCCTAATATATGCAACTACTATGATAGCACTATTTTGAAAAAAAAAAGATTAAAAAAAGAGACAAAGTAGACTATGATTTTATATTTAATATCAAGTTAAAAGTCAAACTGGCTTTTATATTAATGACTGAAGGTAACACTAGCCATCTATCTAGACTCAACTGGCTAATTTAGAGAGATTAAGAAAACAATTTCTTTAAACAAATTTGTGTTATTTATAATTGGTATAACAGATATAAGTATTTTAAAAAGATTATGTAATATATAATATAATTAAATCATTGCTTTTTTTTTAATCCCAAACAATTGGTAAAATGCAAAAAAATTATGATGTCTGCATCCACAAGATGTGAACTGCGACAAATCAATTAGAACAAATAGTATGCCATCAATAAAAAATTAGATCTATTAGAATAAACCAATTTTTGCTAAATAATTTACATATGTTTATATTTAATATACGATAATGTATTAAATAGAATTATTTCTGAAGAAAACTTGTGCAAGAGAAAAAAGAATAACCCGGGGGGGGGGGTGGTATTCACTACTCAGGCAAAAGTCAGAGTGAAAAGCCAAGGCCAGGCGTTAAAGCACGTGACTTCGGTGAAACCTTCCCCGGGGACAGCCTTCCCCTCACTCTCTTACTTGGGATCTAGGAAAAGCACACTTTGAAACCCAATTAAAAAACCATGACAATGACATTTAAGTCCATCCAAAATGTTAGTAATATCTCGAACTTTCAGATTGAATTTTTTTCCTCAAATATGAGTAAAATGCCAAAATTCTTTATTGACCGTTTAAACATTTTTTTACACTCCTAAAAAAATTACGCTCTCTTATTTAAAATATAAAAATTAATTGAGAATTTGATTTATTTATTTATATGATTATTTGAAACCATTTATTATATAATAAAATCTTTAGGCAATGTATAAGTTATGCTGAGAAAAGTATTTTGAAAAATCATCGCTTATTTTTTTACTACTAAATAGCTTATTTAATTGAAACTCCTCTTATCCTATTTATATAAAAAATTTTATTAGTCATATTTATAAGTCGTATGATTAAATTTTTAACATGAATATATTCTTATTTTTTATTTATTATAATTTATTATAGTGTATTTTACTATTTTTAAAAAAAATGTATATATTAAATAAAAGTAAGTTGCAAATTAAGGCATAATTAATTCAATGCAAAAAAAATAATTAATAAGATTTAAGATTATTTTTAAATAAAATATATTAAAAGTAATTTATAAATTAATTAACTAAGTACCACGTAATTTTGTGCCATTTTTCTTTGAGGCTGTCTTATGGCCGTTGCTTGCTCTTTCCCATTTCAAGGGCATGGGCGCATGGCAGGTGCCTGGCTTTCATTTAGTTGCAATACCTCCGCCCTCACATGACATTGAGCACATGGGTTGACTTTTATGACCCGACCCCCCGATATTTTAATTACTCCTCCGGTCCTTATTATAAGACTCCATTTGACTTTTTATTTGGTCCTAATTATAAGACCCCAATCCATTTTGTCTTTTATATTTATGTATTTTTTTCCAAGATAATCCTTCTAATAATGATAGTTTTAGCTAATATATTTAATTAGCAAGGATATTTTAGGAATGACAACACTTATTTATTATAAATAACCAACTTAACTTACTTTCTTAATCTCCTCAAATAAGTTAATTGGGTCTTATAATTAGGACCGGAGGAGTATTTGTGTTTTAAATATGTCTCTCCATAATGCCACTTGTTTCCATCCCATTACTTCATTCAAATTTTCGTGATATAAAATGCTACCTTCTATCATTAATATAAAAATTATTTTAATTTTTAATTTGATAATAGATATAAGACCCCAATATATATTTTTTCATATTTATCTATTTTTGTAAAATAATTCTTGTGAAAATTGTACATGTTAAAAGTCTCATCACATGATAGTTCTAACTAATAAGATTATTAGCAAGAGTATTTTAAAAAAGACAACACATATTTATTACAAGTAACTAATTTAACTGATTTTTTAATTACTCAAATTAATCAACTAACTCTTATATTAAGGACAAAAGATAGAATAAATTGTCAAAATTATGAGATTTTTTTGCCGACCAAAATTATGAGTTTAGCTGAACCCGTAACACGGAAGTAAACTTAAGTCATGTACTCATAATAGATTGCTTATATTAATAAGTAATTATTAAAGTATATATTATATTAATTTAAAATAATTTCATCTATATTTATAATTCTTTTTCCCACCTTGGACTCCATAATCTATAACATTAAGCATAAATATGTTTAATTAAATAAAAGATCAAGGTATTTTTTTATATGCGTCCAGCACTTTAAAGTATTTTATGTTATATTCAGTACCTCAAAATATGTTTTGGGTGTGTTTAGCACCCTAAAGTATTTTCTTTGCCTCAATGTCAGATTTATCAAAATATATTTTTAAGTGCATTAAAAAATATTTCACAGTGTTGGACCCACTTAGAAAAAAATTATAAATATATTTTTAATATCTTTATTAAACATTCACGAGACGTTTAATGATTGATCAAAGTCGCAGTCGTATAACTGTATTTGCGTGGTCCCACCGGTCGTTGGCCCTTTTATGCTCAGTTATGGTGGCGATCCGTGTTCAAACATGGCAGGGGGTGCTTTATATGGCGGAATAAGTGACTTGCGTGGCATGCAGCAATTGTAACACGATGACAGCTATTCTGGGAGTCATCGCCAAATCCCCCAACTTGCATGTGAGTCAATACAGTAATACCAATCCTAATTATAAGAGTTAGTTGACTAATTTAAGAGGACTAAAGAAATAAGTTAAGTTAATTATTTGTGATGAATAAATGTTGTCTTTCCTAAAATATCTTTGCTAATCAAATGTATTGGTTAGAACTATTATTATCAGAAGGATTTTTTTGAGAAAAATACATAAATATGAGAGAGAAAATAAAGTGGGGTCTTATATTTAAGACTAAAATAAAAATCAAATAAGGTCTTATATAAAGGATTGAGGGTAGTACTTGCTTAAAATAGAGATAAGATACTTTAAAAACAGCTCTTTTTTTTTCAATTATAATCTCCAAAATACAAAATAAATACATAAAAAGAGTTTTATCTTGAACAGCACCAAGCACCAAACAAGCCAGTATACTGAGTTAACCCAAGCTTTACAACAATATCTGCTTATGCATAATTCTGTACGTAAATTCATAACACAAATTGTATTTTCATGTAGAGCTTTGTTTGTTGTGTTAATTTTGATATCCTTATGTCTAGAAAATTAAATATACACGGTTGTATGTGAAACGAATATTATCTAGACATAGAACAAATTCTACTCATTAAGTTTATATATATGATTGCCATATAAGCATTTGTCAAATTCTGCTGCGATTTATTAGATGGATAAGGCTTGGCAGAATGACGATATCACTGTTAGCAATCAGGGCAAAAATTGTATTATTATATGATTAAAAACATATAATGCTATATGCCAAGATGGAAAAGATGTTAATGTTAGGTGACCTGTCGATTAATTACTGGTTATGGATAATGGGTCAACTAAAGTATTTCTTAATTTTTTGCCCATGATGAAGGTGCCGATATTAAGAAAATGGAGGAAAAGCGCAAGCCATTAAATTATAATTGCAAAAGAGAATTTCAGTTTGTGTATATACATGTGTGTGTGTGGGTATCTATATGTATGTGTATTTCCCTTCAGAGAAAATTTCAATTCTGAATGATGATAACGACAATCCGGTGATTCAATTCATTCAATAGCCCAAGGCTGCTGCAAATATTCATCTTTCTGAGTTTCTGTCGGTTGAATTTGGAAGGCACGTGATTCTCACGGACGTGCCCATATATCCCGTCTTCGCGGCATCAAGCTGCTTCATTCGCGTCTTCGTTTCTGCTTCTGGCGCCTTCGGGCAAGAGCAACGGGGAAATCTCTCCAGAGTTCTAAAGACCAGGATTCCTCCTTTGTCAAGAACTCTGCGTTACTCTTGCCGCATCTCTTTCCATTTCCATGCCCAATGGCTTCTTTGTCAGGATAACCGAATCGGGAATTGTCAGCTGAAATCCGGTGAGTTTCTTCTTCCCCTCACGGCATGGACGCATTGTGCTGCCTTTCGTTGTGTGATATTTCCAATTCTTTTTCGTGAAACGTTCTTGCATTTGATTTAATTATATGTCATGTTGAGGTTCATTCTGAATGAATTCCTAGGAGGGAAGGAGATGGAAAAAAAAATTAAAATGTATTTTTTGGTTTTGCGGATTACTTATCCGGGTCTTTTTTCTATACAATCGATTTGTTAATTAGTTTTTTCTTGTTCTTGAGCTGTTCTTGTTGCTTTGGTTGCCCTGGAAAGGAGAAGAGAATGATTTCATAGGTTTTAAATTTATCTGTTGAAACTTGAATATTTGAGGATCTGGGAATTTTCGTGATGCCGGTCTTTTGAGGTAACGGGAAAAAAATCTGACTTGAAAGCCAAGTTTTTATCTGCATTAATTAATATATTTATTATTTCGGTTTAATGCAGAACTGGTTTTAACCTTTATTTTTTCCCTTCTTCTCTTACTCCTTGTTGTTCCGATGTTAGGCTCCTTCTTTAATCTTTCATACATTCGCTAATCCTTTCTCAATCATTAATTTTTATTCTTGCATTCAATTGTGGAGTTTTACGTGCATTGTTTTCCCTTTTCTTCCTTTTCTACGTTTGACGTTTTAAAAGTCTTTTTTTGTATCGCGATTTGGTAAGACTCTTTGCCGTCATGAGCCTGATTTATTTACTATTTATTTCACGTTCTTGTGTTTGAATTTGAATTTCGCATTACAAAACTAAGCTGCTTTTGATTATTTCTTTTGGTAAAGCCCGCTAGTCTGTGCTGCCTGCCCTTCATCCAAAAATGGGCTGTTTCTACTCTAAGGCAGGACGTAAGAGAAGGTCACCTGTGGGGGAGGACCCTTTAGTTCTGGCATCAGAGACAGCCTGTAAGTCGATAAAGCTTTTTGGTTGAATCATTGAATGCTATAATTGGATTTGCTAATACTGTTTTATTGAGTTACAACGGCTGAAGTTAATAGGCTTCTTTGCTGCATGCTGTGAATATACCCTTTTTCTAGCTGAATGAATCTTAGAAATCATAGTAATTAGGTCTAACAATCCTTAAAGTTTTCTCATGTTACAAGTATAGTTCTAAAGGAGAGAGTTATCCCAAAAGGGTAGTTCATGAGATATGAAAACTCGTTACATTTATAAGCCCCCACCTCGAGGAAAGGCTTCCCAGCGTGGGATATGGCATGACCTATCACATGTTATTTTAGTTTAACTTGCATGTTGCCTCCTCTGCATCTTGGCCTCACTCAATGAAAGTACTGATGTTCTGAGCATAAATTTAAAGGGAGAACTTACCCCAAATAACTAGTCTATTAGATGAGTATAGCTGTTAAGATTATAAGTCCCACTTTTGAAGGGCTCTCCAATATTCGACTTAAAAACTCACTACGGAGTTTTTGGCAAGAAGAATAAGGATTACAGTGACACTGTCTAAAGGCTTTCTTTCCATGCACTTGCACATAAAACTGTCCATCAGCTAAAGGATGTTACAGTAATGCCTGAAAGTCATTTGTTTTTATTGAAAAAGTTTACTTTTTCCACATCGATGTGAAGTGTATATGTGATAAAATGTCTGTCTGTATGTGCGGGTGGTGTGAAAAATACATGTTAACTATGTTGCTTGAACTCGTGTGCCAATTTATGGTTTTTCAGTCAGTGTTAGTGAGGTTGAAGCACTGTTTGAGCTTTTCAAGAGCATCAGCAGTTCGGTTGTTGATGATGGACTAATCAGCAAGGTACTGGATAACATGCATTTTTCCCGCGATTGTCCATTAAGTTTGTGTTACTAGTTCTGGCTGTTTTTATCCCTTTTTGTTTTCTCTGGTTTGTGTTGTATGTAGCATCATGAGGATGTGGTAATTCCCTTTGCATGCAAATTTTGTTAGAAGAATTTTGGTCATAACTTGCTGGCAGTTAACTTCTTTGAATCCTTTGGTTAATCTATAGTGTACTATAGTTTCTGAGTCATAAGATGAGATTGGTTATCATGTACTTGTGATGCTAATTGCCATGAACGATCTATAAAATGTTTCCCTTTCTGTTTTGAGCTGTCTTTTCATGTTGTAATTATCATTCTTCTTCCACTGCAGGAAGAGTTTCTCTTGGCGATTTTCAACAATAAAAGAAAGGACAATCTCTTTGCTGGTCGAGTATGATAACATCCTTTAGCATGCTTAGAAACATTGCTGCAATAGTTATGGTTGCCTGCTGGCATGTATATGCCTATGGACAGATTCAAATGCACTCTTTGAATCATTGATATATAGTTCTACTAGTTAATGGAGAAATATGCGATTTCGTGATGTGCCTCTGAAGTAGACCCCAACAATATCTTAATCCTACCTCAAGCCTGTAAAATAATTATGAACCAACTAGCATTTGGCTGACTGGCTCCATTAGGTGTTGAATTAAGATATGCAGGTTATTATTCATTTGCACTTGTGAATGGAAAATATAGCCTCTTTTCTCATTCCGAAGTGAAATCTATAATTAGGTGCTCATGAATTTCTTCATTTACATATATCTGGCTAATTGCTGATCCTTATTCTGTTTTGATAAAGTGTCACGCAGCTTCTTGTATCTCCATGTATTTGCCTTTTATTAGTTGGATCTATATTGATATCATACTCGTTCTGAATGCAGATCTTTGATATGTTTGATGTTAAGAATAAGGGAGCCATTGATTTTGGCGATTTTGTTAGATCACTCAGTGTCTTCCACCCTAAAGCATCACAAGAAGACAAGATAGACTGTAAGTTGAAGATCAAGTCCTTAAATATAGATTTGTGGATCATCCTCAATCAAATGTTGTGATTTGGATGTACTGATAGGCAATGTTTGGGATTTTCTTGCAGTTTCATTTAGGCTTTATGATATGCAGAATACTGGTTTTATTGAGCGCCAAGAGGTAAGATCAAAATATATTTTTTGTATGCAATGACATTCTTAGTCTCTAGATTGATATTGACAGTCACCAGTTCATTCGAGTGTAACTATTTTTCTATACATGTGCCTACTAATCTCACGAAACATCTTCATTTTAATTTGATGATTTGCGCCAGGTCAAGCAAATGTTAATTGCTCTTCTTTCAGAATCTGAAATGAAGTTGGCCGATGATGCATTAGAAAAAATACTTGATAAGGTGAGCTGTCTTTGTTCAAATCCTAGATAATACTCTTCCAGTCTTTAATATAGGACCTAATTGTTGAATTGGTTTTGGTCCTAAATATAAGACTATTTATCATATTTATTAATTTTTTGTAAATTACCTATATAGATACTCTCTCAACCATAATCAAGCAGAAAAGAGAGGGAGGATATTAAGGAAGATGATTATAGTGTTTTAAAAAAAACATGTCATAGTTTTTATAATTAACTAACTTACCTAACTTTCTTAATCTAATCAAATTAGTTAAGTAGATCTTATACTAAGGACCAAAAGAGTATAAAATACAGATATTAGCAGTCAAAGACTTCTAAACTAATATTCTGAGAAGTCTAGGTTACTGATGTCATGATAAGAAATACAAGGCCAAATTGCTGCAGACTTATTTAGCTTCCTGTAGAAGACATCACAAAAGTAAAAGTTTAAACCTGATATTCTGTTCTTGTGGCCAGACTTTCTTGGATGCTGATACAAATCAAGATGGGAAAATAGACAAGTCCGAGTGGGAAAACTTGGTTGCCAAGAATCCATCGCTACTAAAAGTCATGACCCTACCCTACCTGAGGTAAGCCTATGTCTATGTGTAACACTGTTTATACGGTAAATTATTCGAACAACTTTCGGTTTAGCTCAGATCACGTAATTGTGAAATCAATGCAGGGACATAACAACCACCTTCCCAAGCTTTGTTTTTAATTCCAAGGTGGACGAAATCACAAAGTGAGAAGTTATCTATTTAGTTTTTGCAGTTAGGAGCTATAGGTGTAGTTTTGTTTCCCGCGAGAAATTTAAGGTCACTGCATATATGGTCTAGTGATAAATATGTAAAGTATTATTCAGAGGAGTTCCATTGAAATCCCTCTTCCGTCGTGTGCCGGATTTATTTTGAAGAGGGATAAAGTATTTTGCCTTGCCTCGTTTATTGTGTTTGTATAGTTTGGGGTAACTGGCTAATTGATGTTTCCTATAGGAAAAATTGCTAACCATTTTCAAAGAGTGCATAAATAAGAATAGAGGCGTACTTTACTTTGTCCTGAAATTAAATGCAAGTTTTCTTGTGATTATAATGAAATTTGATGTCTCTGGAATGAGATATTTGCAAATCTCTCTTTATATTAGAGGAAATACAAAAAAAAAAAATGAAGTGGATAAAAACAAGTGAAATTAACTTCGGATGAATTCACTCAGTGTTATAATTCTAAACTTAATGTATGACTTAATTGAAAAGTTAATGTTAGTACTACATATAAGATTTATTTGACATATTTATCAATTTTTCTAAATTAACTATATTAATATTCTTTCAATAATAATTAAGCAGAAGAAGAAGAGAGAATTAAGAAAGACGCTTAAAGTGTTTTGGAAAAAACATTACATATCAGTTAATTTAACGAGCACTTCTAATCTATTCAAATTAATTAATTATGTTTTATAGAAGGGATATTATTTTCTCTATAGCTGAGCAGATATACCTTGCCTTCAAAAGAAAAGCCGGTCAAACCGGAAACATGTTTTTTTAATTAAAAAACATGTTTTTCAAAGACTAAGCTGATATTAAAAACATCTTTCAATTATTATTAATATAATAATCCACAATCAATGTATCAATTTATCAATCAGGATTAAAATTATATACAATGGCTTATGGCATGCATTGGCCTCACCAAACTCTCGATTACAAAATGAGGAAATATTTTTACTTGTTCACTGCTTTTATATTTTAATAGAAAGTTAATTATGGTTTTTCTTTTACAGTAATAAACTGCACACCTGATAACTTCGTGGGATCGGCTTCTCTCCACTAAATTTACTTTTACTGCCCGTCTGCCTTATCCAAATACTCCTCCGGTCCTTATTATAAAACCCCATTTGACTTTTTATTTGGTCCTAATTATAAGACCCCAATCCATTTGTCTCTTATATTTATGCATTTTTTTCCAAGATAATCCTTCTAATAATGATAGTTTTAGCCAATATACTTAATTAGCAAGAACATTTTAGGAATGACAACACTTATTTATTATAAATAACCAACTTAACTTACTTCCTTAATCTCCTCAAATAAGTCAATTAGGTCTTATAATTAGGACCGGAGGAGTATATATTTTTTATTTTTTATTTTTTATTTTCAAAATATTTTTTAAAAGAATAATTTTATAAAATTGTTTTGAGAACATATACACAAAAAATAGAAATAAATAAGCCCCAAGTGACTAAGTTTCTCAAAATAATTGGTAAAGGCAAGAAAATAATTTTTTGCTTGAAGAGAATTAGAGAAGAGCAATATCAATAAAGTTCCAATTAACTTTGTATCATTTCACTTAGTTTTAATAAAATTTGTCTTATTATAAAATAAAAAGAAGGGCAATATTAATTAGTGAGGTAGCGTGAAATAGGAATATTATTTACTCAAATATTTAATAAGCTAAAGAATATTTAAATTTATTTTTATATTTAATGATTGATAGATATTGACAGAAAAAACAACTTGATTTTATCATAAAAACATATTTTCAGCAAGTGGAAATATAAGCTTGGTCGAGTCGCACGTGACCGGTACAAATAATCCCTTGGCCGAAGAAGCAAAATAAAATCCCTAAAATAGTCCCCATTGATTTCAAGTTTTCAACGCCTTCCGCGTTCCGTCTACGAGAGTCAACACCAAACGCCGTCGTCTAACTCAGCGGGGACAGGCGGTAATTGGCAAGGTAGTGGAGAGAAACCCATCCGGTAGTTTGCAGCCTTCTACTTCATTGCCGTGGTTCTTTGGTTCATGTTGTTGTTTTGTTCCTTTTGGCTTTGCCATCGACCATCGTCCCCCGAAGAAAATGGCTTGTGTGAAAACCCGAGGCCGAGACGCAGAGCAGCGGTATCGGAATGGGCGGCCGATTTAATTTGAGCGCAACTCTCTGTGACGTCCATCAATGGCAAAGCTCTGAAGTACGAAACTGTCACTGGGCTGGTTCGACCTTCGTAGTCTTCCCTCCTTCAGCATTGGAAACGGCGAAAGCACGTGGAAATCAGAGGCTAAGCAAGGATTTCTCTAGTTCAATCCGTCACGCGGTAAGCTCTCCGAGCGAAATTTTTTTGGTTCAACTGAAAGTGGTGTTTTTTTTTTTTTTTTTAACACACTGTGTAGCCGTATCTTACCATAACGAAGCCAATAGTAGTCGTATTCCCTCAATCTCCGGGCGCATTCGAGACAGAAAATTGGGGGATTTTTGCACGAGTCGGTGTTTTTGGTGATTGATCACGGAACATATTATACCGGGATGGTGCTTGGTTTTACCAAAGAAATTTTATCGCATAATCACTGCATTAAGTGCTTCTTGCTTAGAAAGGCCTCTGCCCTTCGTAGGACTGCCTTGACTTCAAACATTTATGATTTTGTTTACAATTTTCGGCTTCGAGGTTCTCAAGAATCACATGGTCACTGCATACAGTTCGTTGGATCTCTGCAAAATTTTTCCACTTGCAACCATTGTGAAAGGTTATCTTGGGAAGGTTCCTCTCGCGAAATTCTGTTGAGGAAGCTTGAAAGTTCTTTGAAGAGTCATCAAGTTCAAGAGGCATGGGAATACTTTCATGATTTTAAAAGCCTTTATGGCTTTCCTGTGGGTTGTCTAGTGAATCAGCTGGTCGTTCAATTATCTTACACATCTAATCATGTCTGGTTACGAAAAGCATGTGATCTAGCCTTGCAAATTGTCAAAGAGAAGTCAAACTTACTTCAGGCTGATACCTTAACTAAACTTGCTCTCTCTCTAGCAAGGCTGCAAATGCCAGTCCCTGCCTCGATGATTCTCAGGCTAATGCTAGAGACAGAGTGTGTTCCTCCTATGAATTTATTGTCGTTGATTTTTTTGCATATGGTAAAGACAGAAATTGGGTCACACATCGCATCCAATTACCTGGTTCAAATTTCTGATTGTTTTAGTTCCTTAAATGACAAAAGCGCTCATGAGGCAGTGCTGGTCAAGCCAAATACAATGATCTTTAACCTTGTGCTTGATGCTTGCGTGAGATTCAAATTATCACTGAAAGGTCAATGCGTCATGGATTTAATGCCAATGACAGGCACAGTGGCCGATGCACACTCCATTGTCTTTATTTCACAGATACTAGAGATGAATAGTTTGAGAGATGAAATGATGGAATTAAGGGGCCATATTGATGGAGTATCAACTCCTTACCTTCCTTATTATCGTCAGTTCTATGATAGTTTGTTGAGCTTGCACTTCAAATTTAATGACATCAATGCTGCTGCTGAGCTTGTTTTGGGTATGAATAAACAACATCAAAGTCATATCAATAGAAAGGACAGGAAACAAAAGCCTTTCCTTGTTGCACTCGGATCTCATCACCTCAAGCATGGATTGAAGATACAGTTTGATCCTGAGCTGCTCCAGAAGGACTCTGTCCTTAAAGTTGAAGGCCGACAACATCTTATTCTTTATAGGGATGGAAAACTTGTCCTCAGTAACAGGGCTCTTGCCAAGTTCATCAGTCGGTACAAGAAAGACGGGAAGATTAGTGAACTGTCAAAGCTTCTGCTGAGCATTCAAGAGGATTTATGTTCATTAGCAGGATCCAGTTTATGTTCTGATGTGATTGGTGCTTGCATTCAGTTTGGCTGGCTTGAATCTGCTCATGATATTTTGGATGACATGGAAGCCTATGGGTCTAGAATGGGCTTAGAAACATATATTTCTCTACTGTCAGCATATTACAAAAGAAAAATGCATAGAGAAGCAGATGTTCTGATAAAACAAATGAAAAGGGCAGGTTTGGATGAAAATTTATCTGATGACACTATTAACAGACTTGTTCTCAACGCAGAAACATCATATTCACTTGGTTTATCTGATTTAGCAGTCACTTTGGGTCAAGTATTGAAAGATGAAGAGGAGACAATTTCCCCTGCAATTTATGAGCTTAATTCTTGTATCTACTTTTTTAGCAAGGCAAGAATGATAGAAGATATGTTGAAGGCATATAGAAGACTAAAAGAAAAAAATATTCAATCCGCAGTCCAAAGTTTTGCTTATATGTTGTTTGGATATTCGTCTCTGGGTATGTACCGTGAAATCACAATTTTATGGGGAGACATCAAGAGATTCATGAGTAATGGCAGTTTAAAGCCAAATAGAGATCTGTATGAGTTACTATTGCTAAATTTTCTTCAAGGTGGTTATTTTGAGAGAGTGATGGAGGTCATTGGACATATGAGAGACCAAAACATATATACTGATAAGTGGATGTACAAAAGCAAGTTCCTAAGACTTCATAGGAACCTTTATAGGAGTTTAAAAGCGTCAGATGCTAAAACAGAGGCACAGAGCAAAAGGTTTGAGTATGTTCAGGCTTTTAGGAAGTGGGTGGGAATTGATTAAACATCTCTGAGTAATATTTATGTATTGATGCATCCAACATAATTTCCAGCAAATCGTTGGTGTCTTAGCATGGTCGATGTTATTTGCTGAGTCATATTTGTGATCTATCAGTTTTACTTCTGCCTCAACTTCAGTTTTTGGAGAACAGGAGTGAAGTATATAAGAATATCTCAATGCAACTTCAAATGTATTTGGATGACTTTCAGATTCTGGTAAATAGTGGAACCCGCTCATTTATGTCAGGCTATTCTTGGACAAGTGGGCTTAAAAAATTTTTAACTAGTTTTCTTATTCTTTCTTCTTACATTTTGCTTCTTGTTAAACACTTTCAACTGTTTTTTCCCCCTTAAGTCAAGCTCATTAAAATCTCTCCTTTCCTTCTCCTCCAACCAGAGGGGGTTAAGAATTATTATAGCGCGCTTGGTAATTTTGAATTAAAAAAACGATTGGGTTGTACTTTTAAATCGCCAATTCATCGATATTTACACGCTTCTTCTTCAGTTTTATTTCTCCATTTCTACTCCTCTCATCTTGACTAGGCACTGATCCAGTCTGATTTTTATAACCTCGATCTTTCTATAAAATTTCTCATCTTTCTATTCCCTTCTATCATCTATGACTGGCTAATCTAAAGAAAATGACAAATCAATATTCAGCAGCTCTTTGTTTAGCCTGAGTACCATTCCTTCTCATAAACCACGGAAACACATAGATTACCGCATACTGTGCTCTTTATTGGCTATATGTAGACTCCGGCTGTATTAATAATGATATAATATTAAGAAAAAAATTTAGGTTAAGTTTTTTTTTTTTGGTTGAAATAGTTTTGGTTAAGTTTTATAATAATATATAGTTATGTTTTTTTTTGTTTTATATGCTAATACTTAAAAAATCAGGACACATATTGAAAATTTTGATATAATAAATATAAGAAACTTGATGTAAGTTTTATCCTAATATTAATACCCCAACCGTGAATGTTGAAAAAATAGATTATTTTTTAAGGTAGACACTAACAAGGATTCAAATCCAATCATGTCTTTTGTTAATTTTTTTAAAAATAAGCACATGTATTTTTTATAATCTTATTTGAGACATGGCTAGACATACAAGCAACTTTCTCTTTTGCTAGGAATTCACCTTTTCTAGTTTCTACATGATTCTTTGTTAGTTGACACTCTTCGTTAATTTTCGTCCAAAGGTATTTTCCAGTCTTTTTAATTCTTAATCCTCATTTACTACACCATCAGAAAGAGATGTCATTATACTGTAGAGGTGGGAATCAGGGCCGGCCCTTCAGGGCTGACAAGTTTAAAAGGGCCGGCCCTCCAGAGCTAAAATTTTAAAAATATCCCAATTTGCTAGGCCCCGCCCTTAAACTACAGGGCTCAGGGCCGGCCCGCGGACTTTTAGCCCGTTTAAGAAAAAAATTTTTTTTATATTTATCATATTTTTTTATAAAACAATAAAAATAAACCAATAAATTATTAAAAAAGACATGAATATGAATAAAATTAAGTCACAAATATAAAATATCATCATATATAAATATCCATCAACATTCAAGCACATCTAAAACACTCATTAACAAGATAACAACATCCAAAAGTTTTATCTATGGTGCAATTGTACAATAAATAAATACTATCATTAATCTTTTAAAATTTCATCATCACTATAATTAATTACTCTTCTTCATAAGTATGCTTTTCTTTCGTAACAAAAATATCAAGTTTTTCTTCTTTATAGGAATTTTACTTTTAAATTTTACAATCTAGCTATTATTTTACTTTAATGTGAAAAACATTGTTGTTGAAACTCATAAATTTCTAATTCAAATTATAGAATCACAAGTTATATAAGTATAAAAATACTGTATTATCAAATATATATATAGTTTAAAAATATCAACACATATAATATAAATCAAATCATTATCAAAGTCCAAATTAACCCATTTTTAAAAATTTAATTGGATAAATTATTGTCTAACACTAAATTTAAATTTAAAATGATAATAATAACTAAATATTTAAAATATTATTAATAATATAAAAAATAAATAACATTAGAATTATATAAAAAAATTTAAAAACAAAAAAAATTATAAAAGGGCTTAAAAGGGCCAGTTCCCTTTTAAGCCCTCGGCCCTCCAGGGCTTATTTTCCATTTAAAGAGAAAAATATCAAGTTTAAACCTCATAATTTCAGACGTAAACGGATCGGCCAGACGGGTTCGGTCTGTTTTCCGGCTTTACATTATAGGCAGGCGGCAGGCCCATTCCCAGCCTGTAACATCAGGTTGAGGGGAGAGAAAAAAAAAGGCAGTGAGGCACGAAAAGGGGAAAACAAAAAAAACATGAGAGAGAAAGGAAAGCAGACACAGGCAATAAACGGTGTGGTTCACATGGCATCGAGGACCCAGAATGAATTGACGCTTGGGGTTCGATTCGATCTCGCTTCTCCTCCGCCCAAAAAAAAAAAAAAAGGAATCGAACTTGCTTGGGCGACTATAAAACACAAAGCTCTAGGCGCACGCCAAAATAGACGAGGATCATCGGAATGGATTTCTCAGAGCAGGACCTAGATTTATTCGGCGAACATTACGATCAGGACCCCGACAAAGATGCCCATGACGACCAAGATGGAACTCACTCCTCTTCCCCAGCTTCATCCTCCTCCGCTTCTTCTTCCTCATCCTCTTCATCATCTGCTTCTTCATCCAACGCCAGTGATGGCGATGATTCCTCCAGTGGTAGCGGAAGCGCCACCAGCGCTGCCGATGAAGACGAAGAGAATGGCGAGGAGGTTGAGCACAACAGTAGGGCCTATTATGACCCTGAGGAAAAAGACCTGTTTGGTTCTGATAATGAAGATTATTGTAAAACTCCCGCTCAAAGTCCTTACTCGATTCCTGGTAATTCCCTAACTGCATATTGCGTTGAGTTTACGGGGTTCTAGCTTGACCCGTTGTACTACGTATTCGCCAAATTTTATGACACTTCACTCACTTTGACTGCCGCCTCATATCTTTTTGCCACGAACCGGCTGTGCAGCTTCCAGTAAATTTTGTGCGTATGCTTACGGTTTATGTCTTTTCCTGTATGAAGCTGTGGGAAGTTTAAAAATCTTCTTACTCAATTGGATAGTTTCTCATTTCTTATGTCAAGGAAATGATAACGCACTTGAACTTCTGAAGCAGCTGAAAATGCCACTGAACTTAAAGTGCATAACTTTGTCGATTTTCTTTCTCAGTTTGATTTATAGCGAGATGTGAGTTTCTCTTGCAGTATTGCCTGCCGTCCGCAATACAAATAATCAGGGTAGGGGGGGTTTTGGCCGTGGTCGTTGGCAAAATGATAGAGGAGCAGGCCTTCTTCCTCGTCCTGGACCTTATCCTCAGAGGCAAAATTTTGGTTATGGAAACAGGTTTTCAAATGGCCGCCATGATGAAAGATTTGTCGCTGAGCTGAAGCTTTCCAAGAGTGAAGAGACTTTGTCAAGAAAGTGTATTGCTATTCAGGAGGTAGGGACATTCCATTTTCTTTGCTTTATTTGCCGATGTACCAAGCATTTTAGGGGTAAGAGTGCTAAAGAAATTGTTTTGAAGCTGGAATTTTATCTCTTGCACTGGATGTTTGGGATCATTTCATCCCGAATTTAAGTTATTGGTACTGTATATTGTATCTTGCTTGTATGTGAAACAAATGATCACGTGGAGCTTTAACAATTTAAATGGCGGTAATTTGATTAGTGTTTCCCCGTCACACATTTGTAATTCTGGATATATTTTTATTTTTGGTGGACTGCACTTATGTATGGGTGCAAGGTAACTTGTCAGCATAAGTGTTCTGACCATGTGTTTTCTTTTTTTATCTGGCAGCCGTGTGAAATTGCCTGCTATAGTCGCATAGAAGGTGGAGAGGTCTACTTTGATGATCGCAACTTGGTAAGCTACATAGAGCTCATCTCATTTGATTTTCTCTATATTCATTTATTCTTTCATGTGTGTGATAACCTGGCTGATATCTTGCATACTAAGTGTTTTCTATTTCATTTATTTAGAGGCTTTTTAAGCGCCTTATCACTGAAGATATTGGAGCTGATTTGAACGAGGGTTATGATACATTTATTGCTAAAAAAGGTACATCTTTATAACTTTCAACTATTGCTTTATAACTGTAGAAGTTTTATTTTATACTGGTATATGGGAGATATGCATATCAGAACTGATGTTACTCTTTTTCTTTTCTTGTTAATCCTTAATGCAGACTTAGGCTCAGAGGGCTTTGGTGACCTTCTTGCTTGCATTAGAGACAAAAATATTCCCCTCCAAAACATTCATTTTGTGGTATAAAGAGCATAATGATTTAAGTTTTTGAAAACTAATAATGCTTTTACAATGTAAGTTCTGAAGCTTCTTACCTTAGCCTTCTCTTTTATCTTTTGCAGACATTTCGTAACAATCTTAACAAGGTAATGGAGTCAGAATCTCTTCATATGAGAATATATGCATCATTCCTGTGAAGTAGCTATTACATTTGGGCTGTCAAATTTGTCTATTCTAATACTTTTTCAATGACTTCTTTTGCAGATAATGGCCACTGCTTATATCCGACATGAGCCTTGGGAAATGGGGGTGCATAAACGGAATGGAGTTGTTTATCTTGATGTGCATAAACTACCAGAAAGACCAAAGAGTGATTTGGATTGCCGGAGGTACTATACTTGCATATCCTATTATTATTTTGGTCTTTTGGATACCAAGAGAAGTCAAGAGAGCTGTAGTGGAACGAGCAGCAAAACCAATGGATTGAACCCAAAGGGAGAAAAGAAGTACTAGGAGATGGGGGGTTGAAATTTCTGAAGTATTTGCAATGCTGACCTAACTATTCTTCCCCTAAGAGAGAAACAAAAAGCAAGGGGGTGGGGTACGGGCTGGGAAGAAGGAGAAAGATCTTGCTGAGGACAAATATTGAGATTGAACTAGTTTGAAATACGTGCATCAATTGGATGATATTCATCCCTTCAGTAATGTTTGGATACCAATGCCCTTCTGCCTTGTTTCTTGTTGAGGCCTACATATAAACTTTTGGTAGACAGATGAAAGTATTGATATTATATCCATTAAATTGTAGCTAAGTGATATGTGATTTATAAAGTAAAGGGGCAAAAAAGTGAAGTTTTGCTTATACAGCTTAGTTGGGAGATAAATGGCCTACTAGTAATTGATTGTCCTCATTGCTTTAATATCCTTTCTAAAATTTTGATCGTTAAGCTTTATAGTATGTTTTGAATCAGATGTTATTGGGGATATTGTTTTGAGAGCCTTGCCACTGAAGATCCTAGAAGGTCTGATGGAGAGGGGATACACCATGTTGATGCCAATGTTGAATATTGTTCTGTGATCAAAACAAAATTAGGGGCTCACCGCATTTTGATGGGTGCTGAGATGGATTGCTGTGATTCAACTGATGATGGAAGGAGATTTTATGTTGAACTAAAGACAAGTCGTGAGGTTGACAAAGTTTCAGCTTCCTCGCATCTTACTTTTCCATTACTTCCATCCCATTTCTTCTGGTTTCTTGTTATAGTCATAATATAGGCTTTTAACATGATGTAATCCTCAACGATGCAGTTGGACTATCATACTGAGGAAAAATTTGAGAGAGAAAAACTGCTCAAGTTTTGGGTAAAGCTCATTGTACCTTATGCTGTGAATTTATATGCTTTCCTCTCGATTATTTCTACTGTATCTTTTTCAATTGTGTCCTTCTTTAGCTAGATTTTTGCTCATTGTTCATTATAGTGTTTAGAGAATTGAGCTTTGTATTTTGGAGTTTAGCTTATATTTTTTTAAAGAATTTTCTGCCTTTTTTGTTGTCTTCTTTATGATTCTACCATGAGATCGGTTTTCTACAATATTGTCCTTTTAAAAATTACGAGTTCATTGGATTTATTCTTTAACAAGACCTCTATTCTTGATTGTTGCAGATTCAGTCATTTTTGGCAGGAGTACCATATATTGTCATAGGATTTAGGTAATTGTGATCATCATACCGTCAAAACATATTTGTTCTCGCACAAGCTTTCATATAATTGATTGAGCTGATTATAGCTTGAAATGCATAGCAACTTGTGCGTCAGATATGCCATTCTCCACCAAGCATCCATTGCAAATGTGAAAGCTTGCTTCTGAAGGTTTGACTTGGTGTTATGGTAAAAAATATTTTGGCTGTAATGCAGAGATGATGCTGGTCGTCTTGTTCGGACTGAAAGACTAAGAACTAAAGAAATCACTCAGAGAATAAAAATGAAGAACTACTGGCAGGTAATTTTTGACTGCAACAAGGTGCATGATGCTAATCTTTGCTTTGCTTTGCTTGGTGATTGCAATGGTGAATCTACCATTACTGGAAGCCCCAACTTCTTTCTTCCCTGTGGGTTCCCGACTTCACAGACGAGAGATGTTCCCATGGTCATTTTTGTTTTGAGGCATGAAGGAGGATTATATATGACAAAAATTTGTTTATACATGCTACTATTCAATGACCACTTAATCTCAGGATCCCGATGGTAACGAAACTTGTTGGCAGGGTGGAGTCTGCTTGGCGTTTGCAGATGAAGTTTTATGCTGGCTCTATGGAACAGTCAAGGAGAGTGAGTATTATTGAATCATTCAGTTTTTCTTTTGAGCCAGCTGATAAAAAAGGAACATGACGAAAACTTGCAAAAGCAACTTGAAGTCCCATACCTATTCGTTTGGTTTATATGACGCAATCTCGCAAAATGCATTGTTTAAGTCCCAAATCTATTCGTTTGGTGTTTATTAGTAAGTAATATGCACATGCCTGGTTTTCAGATGAAGATTACATATTGCAGTTTGCTCCACCCTTCACCCGTTTGGAGCTTCTACAGGCCCAGTCCTGTCCAGATGCAATTATTAGTCATCTTGAGCTGTTGTGAAGAATCAGAGGCCTTTACATCTGTTTATACAATTCAACCTGACAAGAAGCAGGAATCAAGTCTGGATTTTGCCCTTTAGGTTAAATCGGTTCATGGTTGTTTTGATACTTGATGGAAATCGTTGGACAGGAGTAAGCCGAATTTATTAATGAAGAGGAAATTACGCTGGGTTATAATCTTATACTGCTTTTGGGTTGAATGATACGTGATGGAAAATGTCGGTGAATTACTAACGATTTTGATTCGCAGTAGAAAATTAGACTGGGCATCCCTCTGGAAAAATTTCCTGAGGTGTCTGTAATTCTCGTGACTTTCATGCCCACAGAATAGACCTAGTAATGGGAATGTTACGCAGAATACCAAGAAATTGTACTCTTGGACATTCGATAACTGTAGCTCGATGTCTACGAAGCAGTTTACGCTTACGAGGAAAATTTAGTATTTATAATAATCTTTTTGTATGTCAGTTAACTTTTGTAAGCTCATAAATCTTGGTGAACATCATGCTTTAATTGACAATGTATTAGAAAATTCAGGTCATATTCAGATGTTATAACTGATGGTCAGTAGTAAATTTTGGATAGAGATAAAGAGTTAAAATTTATTTGCCTCTTCTGACCTTTTTAATTCTTGGGTCTTCCCCCATTCAATGCAAATGGATGTAAATCCCTGTGGTTTTAATTTTTAACAATCTCCAATATTCAAGATTTATTTTTAGCAATTAGTTGGGCTTGGGCCCTCGTCAGCTTCCGAAGATCAAAATCTAAGTGAAATGGGCCCGGATACGCAAGCAGGTCCTTCCAAAAGCGAAGCAGTAAGAGTTGAGTCTCGTGGAAGAAATTAGTTTTACGCATGACGAAGTAAGATTTCAATCTATTGGGAGAGCTGTGTACGTTTAGTGCTTGACAGTACTTTAAATAGGTCCAATAGGAGGATACATATAAGCAAGAAAAAAAAAAAAAAGCGACGTATTGGGAAAGGGGCGCCATACACGGATACACCGACTTGTGCTGGAGTAGATCATACTGGAAGAACGGAACGAAGGCGAAGAAAGAGGGGGCTGAAACGCAAAAGAGAAGAGCGAGATGGAGGAAAAGACGAATCCAGGAATAAGCGGTGATGCAATGGAGAGGATATCAGAGAGGCTATCGTCTTTGGAGAACCTATACTTCCCTCGCGCTTTACAATCAGCTGCCGCCGACCCTTCTCAACGGAAGGCCATCTTTTCCGACCTTCTTTCTCGAGACGTCGCCCTTTTCTTAGGTGATTTCTCTTTCTTCTCTCTCTCTCTCATAATCTTCTTCCAAAGCCTGTAGCTGCAGTTGCGAATTCCTCAGTTCAATTATTCAAGTAAGCTGAAGTGTAGTTTAAACAACAGGCAGCTAAAACAGTTGTTTCAGCATAATGAGACGTTTTCGATTGGCGGCTTAACGCGCCGGAAATTTTACTGATGTTCTGTATTGATTAAGTCTTTTTTCCTTGGCTTGAATCTTGCATAGAACGGTATGGGTCCCTACTTACAAGCAATGAATTGCGCGAGTTTGATGCGCTGAAGTCTGACTATGAAATCAATTGGCATTTGAAGCGTCTTTGGAGCATAATGAGCCCAACATCGGAGGAGTTGAGGATGAGGTCAGTCACTGTGAAGAACCGAAGGCGGGCATACTTGGATAAATTGATGTGCGATGGAGACTACTTTTCGGAAGATGCAATGAGGGAGAGAGAGCCGTATCTACATCACGAGTATGTGGGGAGATTTCAGGACCAAAGTGGCAGAGGCATGGCAAGGCCTGGAGAGCGGTGGTCGGAGACTTTGATGAGGAGGTCAGAGGAAGCATTCCTCGTTGCAAAAATTAGAGGGGAGCAGCAGAGGTTAGGCGTGGCTGAAAGGGACTGGATTGGTAATGAGAGGATTCAGGAGGAAGAGGAGGAGGAGGAGGAAGAGGAGGAAGAAGAGGAGGAAGAAGAGAGGAGGAATGTTACTCGTGATAGACACCCTACTGCGGTAAGACACTATAAACTTACTTGCATTCTGTTTTGGGTTTTATGAGATATATGTCTATTATATTATTGTGTTTTCTACTTTGTCGTTGATGTAGAGGCATAATTGTTCTCTATTATGTCATTTACAACCGTTAGCGAGTGAGCTGGCTGGCAATCTTGATGTTCTTTCATGATATCTTGCATTAGATCCTTGTTAATATTTGGTTAATTTGGTTTAACTAGAAGTGCATTAAATATTCTGCATGTTATACAATTCAGATACTGTCCAACTATTTTGATCTCACATCATCTTTCCTCACCAAGATGTCAGGGTACATTCTTTAATTTAATGTTGACCAAGTTGAAGGAGCTTCCCTTGGGGCGATGAGATGATAAATTTGAAACCTCAATGACGTGAACTCTTGCATGTTTGGTCATATGGTTTCAAGTTGGTTCTCAATGATGTCATGGAAATACTGAAGATGACAATGAACATTGAATTGTTTAAATATAAAACCATTCACCTATAGGTTTTGATCATCCTCTTTCCGTTTTTTTTTGGGGCGTTGTGTTGTTTTCAAGGCAATTAATTAAAATCAGTCTGGGCAGTCAAATTGGTACAACTAGCGAATGGGTACTGGACCTAGTTCTGAACTAAGCCTAAACCAGACTAAAGGAAAACTGGTAAAAAACTGGGAAGCCCCCAGAAAGCCAGCTGGTTTACTTAACATCTGGTTTTTGGAAACCAAAAACCGGAAGTTTGTGGGCCTCATGGCTAAGAAAATACCACAGCGTCTTACCATGCTCAAGCTGATGGTCTTTCCCTTCCTTTTATAAACTTGGTTCTCGCTTCTTTCATAGTCTTTAGTTGATGTGGGGCTTCAAGTAACATAAGGTGGTTTAATATGCAATGAGGCAAAGTTTGAGCACGAAAGTGAAATTTGTAGCCTGCAGAGTTTGAACACATGATTGTCATGAATTATGGCATCCATGGTATCACCAAGTGCATCTATCTTCTCCTCCTCCTCTTTTGCTTCCCCTTTCTTGCCTTCTCAGATTTTCCAAAACCCAAATTGCTGGGTCGCTTCTTACTCTCATTCATCAGGTCAAATGAGCTCCAATTAAGTTCTAGCGACTCTTCTGCACTTGCATTGTATGGAACTTGCCGATTTGCCGATTTGATGGAGAAAGCTAAGCTTTTGGAGACTCTGAATATCCTATTGAGACTTGCTACATCACCATCTTTGGAGAAAGTGGAAGCTAATTGCCTTTTGTTCTTTTAACAAAAAAATTATTTTTTTCCCTAAACAGATGAAATATCAGATATAAAACTTTAATTAAATATGAGTGATATTTTTTGGTTAAATATTATATGCTTAATATTTATTCCTTGTATTTTTAGTGCGCTTCTTTAAAAAATAACTTTTTTTTTTGGTTATGATCAGTTCAACTATGATCTGACTGGAGAACTGTGAACTAGTTTCTCGATCGATTGAATGACCAATTGGATTTTTGATACTTACATTGTTTTTAGAATCTTGATTGGTATTTTAACCTCTGTCCTCTTGACATGTTAGTCGGAACTCACAAGATAATCCACCTCTACTTGGCTCAATCCTGACTGCCTTGTGCTTTTATGCTGTTCCACTCCCTTAAGTATAATATCCTTGGTATCTACTATGAATTTTCATCTACATTTGGCCCGTAGTGGAACAATATACTGTTGCAGCCGATATGAATAAATCAATAATAAGAGATGGCATGTGGATACCCTAAATAGTATTTCGAGTAATTCCTTTTTCTTGATGAAGTGATAATATATGATTACTTTGACACATTTTATTATGACTTAGTGTTGAATGTTTCGTTGTCTTTTTTGAGAAATATTTGATTCCTTGTTAATGTGATTATGTTGCTTAAACTTTGGTTTTCCATTTTATCAATAATGTGAATTGCCTATATTGAATATTGATGATTGGTGAAAGTGCTATTACTTCCGGTCCTTAATCTAAGAGCTAATTGATTGATTTGAGGAGGATAGAGAAATTAGTTAAGTTAGTTATTTGTAATAAATAATTGTTGTTTTTCCTAAAATATCTTTGCTAATCAATTGCATTGGCTAGAACTACTATTATTACAAGGACTATTTTGAAAAAAATGGATAAATATGATAGACAAAATAGATTGGAATTTTATATTTAAGATCAAAATATAAGCCAAACGAACTTTTATATTAAAGATTGGATGTAGTATTTAATGTCTAATGGTTTTGGACCTCTAGCTTGCGGGAGATTGTAGAGTGCTAAAATGAATACCGTGTTGAATTAATGAATATAATATTTGCTGGCACTTGCAGGCGCACTTAAATCACTCGGATGATCCATCGGACCAGACAAGGGAGAACGAGGAATCATCTTTATCTCCGGAAGAACTGCAGGATCGTTTGAATCAATTCACCTACATAATGCAGCAGAAGTTCTTGCTGGGGGAAGATCAAGAACATTTAGATTACTCTAGGATAGACAATGATGAGACCCTTGACGATCATTGGCAGAGGGAGGCCAACGTTGATGCAGAGGAGAAGTATTTTGCTGATGATTAGACTGGTAATCAGATGTGCAGACATTACATGTATTTCACCGTTCACTAATACGGTTTATGTTCGTAATTATAAAGGTTAGATTATTCAGTATCAGTTCGATGTTTGTTGCTTATTGTGTTTACCTGCATCAGTCACACTGCAATTCTACGTTGGGGAGCCTGGCCCTAAGGGCCAGTTTGATATGCTGAATTTGGGGTACAGATTATAGTATAGAACTGTAATTGGGGATGCTTGATAGATGGAATTTGTCTATTTCACCGGATAGATGAAATCGCAAAGAAATGAAGTAAAGGATAGTTTTATAAGAATGCATTTTGTTTATTTTCTAAAATTAATAATAAAATTATGTATTATTAAATATTAATTATAAAAACATAAAAATATTAGTATATATTTTAATTTCTGTACCACAAAGTAAAATTCCTTTTTCCTAGCGCAGCAGTAGTACACTGATGAATCTTAAATTTTAATCCCATCTCTAATTCTAAGCCCATCCATTGCTTGCCGACATCATTCATGGAAGGATTCTTTCGAGTTTTGAATAAAATTCTTGGTAGGTAGCCTTCCTTATGGGAATGGCACCATATATAATATAGGACTAATCGAGTGCACAGTGCTCACTCTTTTTGTGATCGTTAAACACTAGAATTTAGGTGGACCATTATCAAAGGAAGTCATAGAATAAGTGTAGGTGAAAGACGTGCTGTGTTATTGCAGAATTCGTATTCTGATGAGTCTCAAATCTCGATTATTTATACTGTGGATGGAGAACTAAATGAGAAAATCCCAAAGAAAGAAATGGTATTAGAACAACAGGAGTCAAAAGAAAATACACACAGAGAGAGGGAGAATAAAATAGTAATAGGATGAGAGGTACTCTGAGCACCAAAAAAAAAAAAGTAATTGGGCCCAGGAAACGTGACAATCACGTGCGGTGCAGAGGATGGCTATTGGCTACGCTGGGAGATTCTTCCCAAGGAAAATGCAGGGTGAGCTGTCCTATAATCCTGTCCCGCCTGTTCATGGGCACCAATATTCCCGAATTCGAAACAAACATTTTGGAAGCCTATATGGCTATATGCTATACTAGTCGATCTTATATTAGAGGTGATGCTCATAGCATTTTTGTTCACGCCACACTCTTTTCTCTTCCTTCCTTTCTTCCCCACATCCATATCCCTCCCCAGACCTAACCCATTACAGGATTGCATAGATTTGTGCCATGGCTTCTCCGCCAGATCTCTAAACTGCCTCCAAGATGCTCTACTTTCGCGATTGGCTTTGCGAGCTATGACTCGGTGCCATTTTTGTTAATTTTGGGATTGGGTAAGTTTTGAGAGGTGGAGGCATGTACAGAGCGCGAAGTGGTGTTGGGTCCAAGTCCGAGGTGGGTTCGGTTGATCGCAAGCGCATCAATGACGTCCTCGACAAGCAGCTCGAACGATCCTCGCCGTCCACTTCCAGGGCAGTCAAGGCGAAGGACAGTGCGGCGGCGCAATCCATTTGGGCTGCTAAACTACCCTATGATCACAGGGACGCTCACTCTGCCTCTGTCTCTAAGAACTCCGATGCCTCTGATGGTTAGAATCGCTTTGAACTTATTTCTTTTACTGTTGTCGGAAGCTTTGTTCTTCTCTGGTCTTTTTTTTCACCCCCTTATATTAGGATCCGATCTGTTTTCCATTGTATTAATAGCACAGGAGTTCAATTTTTTTTTTCTTGACAAAACCTGTTTGGTGGGAGGGAACTTCGATGGAAGATGATAGAAAACTATTCATATTAGCTTCGTTTTTCCCCCTTGACTTTTGTATTTTCTACCCTCATTTTTTTCCTTCTGGACAGCATCATGTTTTGTACCACTTCGAAAGTATCGAAATTGTGTAAGCTTGTTGCAGTAGGGATTTTACGTTCAACTTATCTGATTGGATATATGAGAGGCATATCATAGAAAGCCAGGAGGTAGAAACGTTGGTATGATATCTGCTAACTTATTATCCTATTGGCCTACCGTTTACAGGTTGATATGTGTGTACATAGTTCCTTTTGTCTTCGAAATTTTATCATTGTTGGTTCTATTGGATAAAAACTGAAGAAGAAAAAAAATGTCAGCTCTCAGCATAGCTGGACATATTGCCAAAGCGGAGGTGAGAGCTGAGAATAAGAATGTAGGAGAAAATTGGAGAGATAGAATGCTTTTATGAACATAATGTAGAACTGCTAAGACTGACATTAATTAGCTTACATTTATCTTGTACGTATTGGCTGCAGAGGAATCTGAAACAGACAGTGAGGCATCAGATGTTAGTGGTTCTGATGGGGATGACACCTCTTGGATCTCATGGTTTTGTAATCTAAGAGGAAATGAATTCTTTTGTGAAGTTGATGATGATTACATACAAGATGATTTCAACCTTTGTGGATTAAGCAGTCAAGTTCCTTACTTTGATTATGCCCTTGATTTAATTTTGGATGTTGAATCCTCTCATGGTAAGCGTATGTTCATATTCATATATTTCACTTATCAGTTTGGAATGCTGGATATGGGTTTCTCATGCTGCCTATGTCGTTTGACCGAATTAATTCAACTATTTCTCCTCAAAGCTAAATTCAATTTGTTCATTGATATGAATGCTTCTCTGATTGCCTATCTGATACTTTTGCACAATCATCGTTATCAATAATAATATAAACTGTAACGAGTATTGGAGTCGCATCTCAGGCATCATACAGGTACACAGGATCCTCTGTTCTGTAGTTTGTATATATAACAATAGCTTGACTGGATTGTATAGGTGACATGTTCACAGAGGAACAGAATGAGTTAATTGAATCAGCTGCAGAGATGCTTTATGGTCTGATTCATGCTCGATATGTTTTGACAAATAAAGGAATGGCTGCTATGGTGAGTTTTCCCTCAGCTTTCTATGTTCTATGGTTTACTGTGGCTATTGTTGGCACTTCTAATGATGTTGAATGCAGATGGAGAAGTACAAAAACTACGACTTTGGCAGGTGTCCAAGAGTTTACTGCTCTGGACAACCCTGCCTTCCCGTTGGTCAGTCAGACATTCCTAGGTCAAGTACTGTGAAGATATACTGTCCTAGGTGTGAAGACATCTACTATCCCCGGTCCAAGTATCAAGGCAGTATCCTTATGTAAATAAATCCATTGAAATATTTAACCCTTTTGATTTGATTAAAAGGATATCCTATATTATTCTTTGAGAGGAATTTTTTTGCGTACTCTGTTTTCTGAATTTTGAAGAAAAAGAGCAAAACTAGAACTAACAACATTTTTTATCCCCAGGAGAAGAAAGTTTAACTTGATTATACTGTGATCTTTTCTATTCGATAACTCAGACAACTATTCATATTGTTGATTGTCAGGTTTTTCTTCCCATTCTATCGAACTTTTCTTACTGTGATTAAATCCTGAGTTTGATATGGTATTTGGAATGGCTGCTTTTTGCTCTATGCCTTGGCTTTTGTAATCGTGGGCTCAACTTTATGGGCGAACAGTCCATCCTGTAATTCTTATCAAAGTATCCTTAACGCATATAGATGTTGATGGAGCTTATTTTGGAACCACATTTCCTCACCTCTTCCTGATGACTTATGGCCATCTGAAGCCACCAAAACCATCGCAGAGCTATGTTCAAAGAGTTTTTGGTTTCAAAGTTCACAAGCCCTGAAACTGAATGAAATTTCAAACTTTCACCAAAAGAATACTCTGGACATGTCGAGTTTAACTCACTCTGCAGTGTCACATCCCCTGAAAAGCTTAGTGGATAATAAGCGGGATGGCATCTTTATTTTGTATTCTCGGTATTCTTCAGTTTTGTAGAGATATACATTGGACATGTCCTGCTGGCAGCACGTGCTTAGTTTTGATTCAAATCCCATCAGCCTTAATCCCATATAAGAGAGAATCAACGAGCTTTTGTAAAAGTTGTTTAGGAGGTTAGGTAATCGGTCCAGATGCACATTTATTGATGTTTTTTCTTCCATGAACTTCTACTGGTGTATTTCTAATTGTTCTCTCATACCAAACCTCTCTCAGTAGTTGTTTTGATTGTGGGCTTACTATTGCTAACATCTGCCGCATTTATAGCATTTCTTCATTTACATAGCATTGGAAACTTGGGATGGACCATTTTTATACACACACATATATATATATTTTATATGCACATAGTTCTACAGTTGGATAAGATAATGTGTTCACAAAATGCTGAGAGCTGTGTACGGGAGTTGCTATTTTGTGGGAGGGAAGCTGTGTCTTCTTGCGGGCGACCCAACAGAATATGTCCCTTTCAGCCGCAGAAAACACACGTCACCCAAATTTTTTCTGCTCATCTGTCTAGTAGGACTGGAATACAAAACCGACGGGTGACATATTCTCGTCATTCCAACGCTGTAACCATCTCAGCTCCAATCCCTCCCCTCCCCCACCCCCCACCATTTTGATCTTTTTATTGGCATGCTTTTCATACATGTTACGGTTTCCATCAAGGGTTACCTGGACGTAACCGTTTACTGTGGGACTTCCCTTTTGTTTTGACAACGAATCCCCTGTGACGTCGCTTTGAATTTTGATGGGGAACCTGTTGTTATTTATTCCAGTCTTTAGGGCACTCGGCTCATCAGTTTCTAGTCCGCAGATACAATTATCTCTTTTAATTGTCATTTTGTTGTGAAAAGTGCTCACTTAGTTAATAAAAATTATACTACATGATAATTTGAAAAGCCCAGACTTGACCAAAATATTGACAAAGAAATGGCCATCAGGCTGTCTCTCAGGCCTCACTACCAAGAGTCCAAGATTACAGTACGATGGTCGGAATCTGAGTCACACTACAAGGAAAGCGCTCTGGGACTGGGAGTTTAATTGCCACCGCTAGCAATCTTGGTCTTTTCCCTCATTTTCAATAAATAATGGTATGGTTCTGGTTAAAAAAAAATAATAAGATAAATAATGGTATGGTCCAAAATTATTTTAGGGAAAATGACAGATAAAGCCACTCTAATATATACAATTCCAGTTTGGGTCCTGGAATTGTAGAAATGACAGATTGGGTCATTGACCCAATCTGTCATTTACATAATGAGGGCAAATGGACAAATTCGCCCTTATTTCAATTTTAAACAAGGACAAATTTGCGACGGCTGAGTGAAAATAGAAACAGAGCAAGAGGCGGGAAGCAACGAGACCGTGGAGGAAGCGATTTTTCTCTGTGAAGAAGGCAGATTTCAGGAAGGGAGAAAAGGGCTGCCAGTCGCATGTGGTAGAAGAAGCAAATCCGGTGGTAGAAGAAGAAGGGAAATTAGGGCATTGGCGCTCATTTCTTTCCTTCATTCAGTGGCTGTGAAAGAATTTATTCAGGTTCTCTCCGTTCATTTCTTTCTCGGCTCGAATAACATTGTTTCATTTCATTTGTAGTTAATCTGTTTTTCTGCGTATACTGTTATCGCGAGCGTTTGTTGATTCGGTTGGAAAAAATTTTGTTCCTGAAAAAATCCGAGAAAATGACACTAAGTTCTTTTAGCGGCAAGGTGGCGAGGTTGTTACAGAGGAAGTAATTTGAATATAGAGATTACAGAACTGATGTTGTGGGGATTCCGAACTTTTTCTGGCTATTGTTGATGAACTCACTCTTAAAGTGTTTTGATCATTACGAATGAGTTCTAATTTGCATTGTCTTGTGGGTATAATTTTTTCTGTTAAAGGTTGAACTATTTCGTTTGACATGAATATATATAATTGTTCAATTGCATCATTTTGCTTGGGCATCACTATTTTGGAAGTAGACAGACCCGTAGAACAGAGTATCTAAGGTCGTTCTTCTATGTCAAGCATGGCTGCTGAGTGAGGGTGGAGGGAAATAATGTATCCTTGATTATTAGAGTCCACTATTTCTATGCATGTTGCAAAAACAATCAGTTCAAGCAAAAAGATTGCTAATTGGGTCTGCTCCTTATTAAGTCATCGTAGATCATGTATTTGAATTGTTGAGGATTTATTTTTGTATCTGGAGCAAACGTCATTGAAATTGAACTGGTTTCCTGCATGTCTACAACTGGAGACGTTCGGTTTGTTCTCTTGTTATAGAAATGTTTGAAGGGATTAGGTGATGATGGTTGTTGATGAAAATTGATGGCTATTGCAGGATAACAAATATGTCAGCTGATGAACAAGGTCCATCTAAACCTGTGAGGAGCGGGTTGCTTCTGTTTAGAACTGAGTTTATGAATAAGTGTAAGAAGAAGTTCAAGAATGTGACCCAATGCACTAAAGCAGTGACAAAGGCATGGAAAGAACTGCCTGAATCAGAGAGACAAAGATATAAAGATGAGGCAAAGAAAACAAGGCCACCAAAGGCAACAACGAGCAACTACCAGCTTCCTTTTCATTGTCGTAGTGCACTAGGACAGTTCATTTCCTTGGCAGCGTATGTTAAGGACAACAAGGATCTGAAAGACGAGGTTCAAGCAATGGGGTTGTCAAGGTTGCTAGAGTTGAGACTTCGTAGACTCCCTCGAGACATTTGTGCTGCTATGATGCGTTCATATGATCCACCAACGCAGCAATTTCTCATTAGGGGAATGTCTAGAAAACTGGATGCAGTAGATGTGCAAATGCTCCTAGGCATACCCCATGTTGGGAGAAGGGAGGTGACATCTGAAGTTACTGAGGACGACCCTGCATTTATAAGCCTTAGGCTTAATTATTTCCAGAAGTCTTATACAGATATTTTGAAGGTGATAACATCTGGACAAAAGAAGGGTGATGAATTTAAAATGTTGTTTATGCTCCACACACTTGGAACTCTGTTATGCCCCACTTCTAGTGGAAGAGTAAGTGAGCGACTAATAAAGGTGGTGGCTGCAACAAAGGATTCATTTGTGGAATATGATTGGGCTACGTTTGTGGTGCAAGAGCTGTCGAAGGAGATGGAAGATTATTTGAGGGTTGTGAGGAAGCAGGATGGCAGCTGCAATGTTGGTGGATGCATATACCTGTTACTGGTATGCATTTTTTTTATTAGTTATTGTTTTGCCACTGTAACAGTGTTAATGTCATTTAATTGGTGATACAGCTATATTTGCTTGAGTATTTTCCTATAACTGAAAGTGCAAAGCATGACCACACTGAGGCCATATCATTCTGGACGGATAAGAGGGTCAACGAAATGAGTAATAAAGAAAGAAAGAGCCGTATTGGACTTCTCTATTCAGAAGGGCGTGCTAGAGTGCCTGATAATAAGGGAGGAAGCGAATCTGTACCTTATCTAGACCCGGTAAAGGCAACCTTGTTAAATAGTGATTTTGTTTATATTATTTAGTAATATGTCATGTTTACAAACTTCTGTAACCTTCTCAAATATTTTTGAAATAACAATACATACTGAAAATTTTTTTGGTTTCCTATAGGAGTTGAAGGATTTGCGTGAGAGGTTGGTGGGGATGATTAGAGAAAATAGCAACAAACTTGTGGCTATTGTTGACAATGAGCTGATGAAGGTACAGCTGGGAAGGGAGTACAGGCCGAAATCTAACAATAAAAGGCATGTACGGCCCCATGAGGAAGAACAACTTGAAGGTGAAGCTGATGGAGAAGATGATGGCGAGAAGGACAAGGATGGTGATGCAGAAGATGATGGCGAGAAGGACAAGGATGGTGATGCAGAAGATGATGGTGAGAAGGACAGGGATGGTGATGCAGAAGATGATGGTGCGAAGGACAGGGATGGTGATGGAGAAAATGAAGATTCTGAGCATGATATTGAGGAGGAAGAAGGTGAAGAGGAAGATATTGAACAAGTAGCATTGCAATTATCTCCTATCACCATCATTCACCCAGATGCTGAAGGAGGAGCATCGGATGAAGAGGAAGTACCGGACAAGGCAGAACAAGTAAGAAGATCGAAAAGGCCGATGAAGCCCGCCCCAAAACTACAGTCTCCCTGGGTTGTGCCAAAGGTTGTGAAGAGAACAAACCGGAAGATGGATGACAAGGAAAAATTTTTCATCACTGTCTCCAAAATGTGCAGTTCAGCTGATGGTGACAAGTAAGCCTTTTATTGCTATTAAATAAATGTGAATGAAACTTTTTGTGGCCTGTGTAAGCAAAATGACTACTTGATCTGCAGGAGGTTGGTTGAGTTGTATGACTTCCATGTAACTCGTGATGATCTAAGGTCATTGGGTGGAATGCATAGAGTTAGTAACCATGTAATGAAATCTCCACCTGATTAGCTATTGTGTATAACAGATGTTGTGCAAGCTGAAACTTAAAAATTTTCTCATGTGTCAAACAGGTCATGTCAATGGTGTGCCACATGCTGATGGGAGAAATAAAAGAGGGGGGTGGACAAGTTAGACGACACATATTTGATGCCTACTTGATGGTAAGATTGCTGTAATATTACTTAATTTCAGCAATAGTTTACGTCAATATGCTTATAGTGTCATATTTTGCAGTCCAAACTTTGTAGTCCAGGGTGGAGTGTTGCAGTGAGCAAGAAGGAACTACAAGAGGAACATGTTGGTTACAACATTGGGGATTGTGACTTGATTTTGGGACCAGCACTTGTAGACCAACACTGGTTCTGCTTTGTGCTGGAGCCGAAGGTCATGAACTTCTACGTGCTGGATTCACTGAACGTATATGTTAGTGGGCAGCCAAAGAAAAAGAACAAGCAGAAGGGAACAATTGTTGACGATATGGAAAAGTTCCACAACATTTGTGTATGTACCAATTATTGTTTATAATTAATCTGTTCCATTTTTATTTCATTGATTGCTATTGTTTTATCCAGCGGGACCGGTTTCACGATATTATAGAATTGGTTCAGCCAAAGTTGATTGGGAAGAAGCCAAAGCCTGATATAATTTATCCTGATGTTGCAAAACAAAACAACATGTGAGTGTGATTAACTTTTTTGTTCTTTAAATTGATTGGTTGGCTGGATGTTATTGGGCAAAATTGTTAACACGTCATGACATGCTGTGTGCAGCAAGGACTGTGGAGTCTATGTTATGCTATGGTTAAAATCGTGGCATCCACAGGCAGCGCTTAATTATACTCCTGTACGTTTTATGTAATTAATTATTGTTTGTTGTGATTGATTATTGCCTTATGTGACGAGGAACTCAATGTCTGTGCAGGATCAAGTGGCTCAATTCAGGCGTGATCTAATGTGGTGGATGGTTAATCATCCTAACAATGCATGTCGTGATGCTGCCTTAACACTATTGGAGGAACAAGAAGATACTAGAAAAAGCAAACGACAGCGATCAACTCAATAAGAGTGTCAAGAATTAGTATTTACATGTGTATAGGACAATTTGGAAAGGTTTCTTCAATAGTAACCATGTAATTTCATAGGGATGATGCTGTACCGGTAATGTACATAGTAAAATTCTGGGTGATTACCAAGTTACGACTTGTTATTAAGTTCAGTACTTAGATCTATTTAAAGGATGACTATAACATTTTTATCGTTACCTATATTCGTTTAAGCAAATAACTAGTCACTGATTTGTAGTTAGTGGTGCGCAATGAATAATTATATTCATTCACTAGTTCGATTTGAGAAAGCACTAGAAGTGTGTAATCATTACCTACATCTGTGTAGAAAATAACTACTTACTATATGAACGTACGCAGAAATGGCCCATGAGGAGTTTCATTGAGAGTCAGTACAAGTGATGAGGTTATTACCCACAGCTGATCAACAATTCACTATAAGTGTGTATGCATTACCTACATCGGTGTAGAAAATAACTACTTACTATGTCAACATACGCAGAAATGGCCCATGAGGAGTTTCATTGAGAGTCAGTACAAGTGATGACCTTATTAACAACATCTAATCACCAGTTCACTAGAAGTGTGTAGGCATTACCTACATCTGTGTAGAAAATAACTACTTACTATATGAACGTACGCAGAAATGGCCCATGAGGAGTTTCATTGAGAGCCAGTACAAGTGATGAGGTTATTACCCACAGCTGATCAACAATTCACTAGAAGTGTGTAGGCATTACCTACATCAGTGTAGAAAATAACTACTTACTATATCAACGTATGCAGAAATGGCCCATGAGGAGTTTCATTGAGAGTCAGTACAAGTGATGAGGTTATTACCCACAGCTGATCAACAATTCACTAGAAGTGTGTAGGCATTACCTACATCTGTGTAGAAAATAACTACTTACTATGTCAACGTACGCAGAAATGGCCCATGAGGAGTTTCATTGAGTCAGTACAAGTGATGACCTTATTAACAACATCTAATCACCAGTTCACTAGAAGTGTGTAGGCATTACCTACATCTGTGTAGAAAATAACTACTTACTATATGAACGTACGCAGAAATGGCCCATGAGGAGTTTCATTGACAGCCAGTACAAGTGATGAGGTTATTACCCACAGCTGATCAACAATTCACTATAAGTGTGTATGCATTACCTACATCTGTGTAGAAAATAACTACTTACTATGTCAACGTACGCAGAAATGGCCCATGAGGAGTTTCATTGAGAGTCAGTACAAGTGATGACCTTATTAACAACATCTAATCACCAGTTCACTAGAAGTGTGTAGGCATTACCTACATCGGTGTAGAAAATAACTACTTACTATATCAACGTACGCAGAAATGGCCCGTGAGGAGTTTCATTGAGAGCCAGTACAAGTGATGAGGTTATTACCCACATCTGATCAACAATTCACTAGAAGTGTTTAAGCATTACCTACATGCACGTTTGTCATGCACCAATAACTACTCACAGTAGCATAATTGTAGATAGGAAATATAACATGACAGCAAATGCATCACAACTTCAACAATAGAATAGAGAATAACAACATCACTTTAGTCATTAACCAATAATCATCAAATACATCACAATAACTGATTTACATATGTTTCATGACAAGTGGACATTAAGATAATGCTTCCACTTAATGTTTCATTGTCAAGGACATCACCCACCCAACCGTCCACAGTAATTACAATGATATAACAATAACAGTTAAAGCATTGACCAACAAAAAACATACCTAACAACATAATGCCAACATGGCCATTAACCAAAAACCAACATGGCCAATACATTAAACTATTTACATTTTTTCAATCAAAAAAATGGCCCTACAGTGCTAACAAAAAAATGACGCATCACATGGTGTACATCCCAAATCAACTTGGATTTGGGTTTTTGCACGTCCTTCTAGTATGTCCAACTTGATGACATTGAGTACAGCGGTATATCTTTTTGTCTTGGTATTGTGACTCATGCCTTGTAATCTTAGGCCTTCCAGGAGCCCGACTTGTGATTGGGGGTTGCAGCAAAATTTGATTAGATATATTCTCCATCCTATAGTCATTTAAATTTGGCATGTCAATTGTGACCACCGGAATCATGCACCTCCCATAAATCTTCTGCTGACATGAAAATTTGTACCATCCCTCAATGTAATCATAAATATCACCATGGACAGTTTTCACCGCTGCACAAGCATGCCTACATGGAATCCCCGTCATCTGCCACTCTGCACAACTACAATGGTGCAAGCTGAGACTCACTCGGTGGTGTCCACGTGAGGTTTGGACATTGACATTTCCCCTACCATAATCTGTTGTAATGAACTGCTTACTAACCTCCACATTTTCCTTTACTTTGGTCTCTATCTTTGGCCCTATACAACTCTTCCATTTTGTCATTGCCACACTTGATGCTTGCATCTTTTTCGCAACTTTCTCACGATGCTCATGAATCATTTGGGCTACATTGTGCTTTCTTTCCTTGACCATCCAAGCATTGAATGATTCAGCAATATTGGTGGTTATATTATCCCATCGTTTATATGGGAACTTGCTCACAGCCCACTTATCTACATCCCCATGATTGTTAAGCCAGTCAAATAACTCTGGAGAGAACTCCCTCATTTCTGCCATTGCCTTGTCAAATTCATCGTCAACCCTAGCCCATGCAATTTTATTAAGAAGCATTAATGCATCCTCTTTGGAGCGTGTTCTGCTCCTTTTACCTCTGTTCAATTTCAGCCACTCTGCACAAAAGTTTTCCTTAACGTGCCTATAACAATAAGCATGCCTGTCAGAACCGAACACTGATTGTACAGCTCCTATTATGGCATTATGACGGTCTGACACAATAGTTAATGGCTTTGAGCCAACTATCTTTTTAATCATAGACATAAACCAAGTCCAGTCATCAATTGTCTCTCCCTTTACAATAGCCATTGCAAAAGGCAACAGCTCATTATTTGCATCATATGCTGAACCTGCGAGGAGTGTTCCCTTATATGGTCCAGATAAATGAGTTCCGTCAACATACAGAACGGGTCTAGCACCAGCCAAGAAACCCTCTATACAACACCCGTATGCGATGAACACACGCTCAAATCTGTAGTTAGGACCAGCTACCCATTCAGCTACTGTTTTCTCATCGGTTTCCTTCAGCCTTTGGCATATCCATGGTATTAACATATATGAATGTTCAGGTCTACCATGTATGTCTTCTATTGCCTTCTCCTTCGCCCTATATGCCTGTTTATATGTAACATTCAGACCATATTCTGTTTGCAATTTTGTCCTTATTTCACTTGCCCGCTTGTCAACATGGTTCCTCACCTCATCGATAATTATACAGGATGTCATATTAGATCTTGCACACTGTCTAACTTGCAAATTATCTTGGGCACTATGGACATGCTCATTAATGAATGTGGTGACACGAAGATATGGAACATTCTTCCCCAATGCACTTGCACATATTTTCCATGGACAACCTTCCACTTTGCAAATGACAGACATTCTCTCTTTGCTGTTCCTCAAAAATTTAAGCTTAAAGTTATGTGCGATGCTAAACTTGTACAAATACTCCCTAAACAAACCAGCATGTGCAATTTTCTGCCCCACGCCTGTAAAAAGTTCCAACCATTTACTATAGTTCATCTCAGTAATTTGTGCCACTGCATTCCCTCCACTGGAGCTTGGGCCTTCATGCGGGCCATCACTGCCTACATGTGAGCCACTTGAGACTTGATAAGGAATGCATTCAGCAGTACTTTCATGACTCACATGCTCATAATCGTTTCCCAAACTGATATAAGATACAGCCATTTCCTGGCGTGACAATCCCAACCATCTTTCAATTTCGGATCTGCATACATAATAACTACAATTGTTAGCATATTGACAACATCTGTTCCTACATTCACTACATTATCACAGCAAATAGCAACTTACACCAGCAAAGATTTTTTTACTTACATTTGTGTATCAGTCATCTCATGTGGTTCTGTCTCAATTCTGCATGCACGATAACTACATTTGTTAGCATATTCACAACATCTGTTCTTACATTCACTACATTAGCACAGCAAATAGCAACTTACACCAGTAAAGATTTTTTTACTTACATTTGTGCATCAGTCATCTCATGTGGTTCTGTCTCAATTCTGCATGCACGATAACTACATTTGTTAGCATATTGACAACATTTGTTCTTACATTCACTACATTAGCACAGCAAATAGCAACTTACACCAGCAAAAAATTTTTACTTACATTTGCGCATCAGTCATCTCATGTGGTTCTGTCTCAATTCTGCATACACGATAACTACAATTGTTAGCATATTAACAATATCTGTTCCCACATTAACTACATTAGCACAACAAATAACAACTTCAACCAGAAGAAATTTATAACTTACATTTCTTGATCATTGATTTTATGTCTTTCAGTCTCATTGCCTTTCAATGATACATACACATGCGCAATGATGTCATTATGCACAAAAAGATTTCTAACTCCGCTATCATCAACAAGATTAATTAATGTCCTCTCATCATACTTGACAGTATACTTCATGTCCCAACTGCTACCATCATAACCACTGCATTCTGATATAGTTGCCCTTAAATCTTCAAGTGTCATTCCATCTTTTATCGTTTCTGCATGTACTCTGCCTCCATGATATCTAACTTGACCTTCAGGACTAATAACAAATTCTCCATCTACATGAAAGTAACAAAATAATTCCTTCCCAGGAGTGGAGCCAATATTACAATTCATTGTGCAAGCCAAGCTGAAACAATTGAATAATCATTACGTTAGTTCACCGATAATGATATTTTCTCACTTCTTTAAATAAAGATAAATGACAGTACCTCTTCACTCATTAACAACTTTAGTTTATGCTTTCACACTTTAACATTAGCTATTAACTATAATATCTACCCTATCATAACTGTCATGCCTCAAACTTCAATGTCATGCAATCAGCTTCGACTTTCTCCCAAAAACAATCCTCCATTCCCCAACACTAATCACTGTAAACCCTACCAAAAAGCAACAAACCCCTATGGATAAATGCTTCAGCTCAGGCAAATAAAAATACGAACTTCACTATACCAACGAAACGCTATAAGTACGCATGCTTCGACCTTTGTACGTAACCCCATTTACTGTATCAGCTTCGTCGGAGAAAACGTTGATAGACCCATATTGATAAATGATCATGGTAGGGGATGAAAAGACGAAGATTGTGGTGCACAAAATTACTTCACTTGCTTTTTTCAACCTCATTTAGATTTCAAGACCAAGAACGTCTACCCAACCATACCCACAATCACAATACTTCAAAATGAAGAACAAAACCACCGTGATTAGACCCCAGGATGAATAGACGATAACTGTGGTGTGAGAAATTACTAACCTTGCTTGCTTCAACCACCTTCCAAGGTCCCACCGTCCAACGTTCTCCACCTTTCTGCAGTATAATTCTACAGAGCCATAAGTGTCATCGACATTTCCTTGCTTCAGTATAATTCTTTTTGCTTTTACATCAGAAGGGCGAATTTGTCCATTTGCCCTCATTATACAAATGACAGATTGGGTCAATGACCCAATCTGTCATTTCTACAATTCCAGGACCCAAACTGGAATTGTATATATTGGAGTGGCTTTATCTGTCATTTTCCCATTATTTTAACTTGCAGATTCATCTTAACTTTTTAGAAGTTATATGGGAAAAGATTCCGGAAAAAAAAAAAAACGGCACTTTGAAAATTTTGTACTGATATTTTGATTTTTTTCAACAACAGAAGTTTTAACGGGAGCTTTTTTTCTCCTCAATTTTACCAATTTATCTTCCCCTAACTGGCGTCTTATTTTATCAAGAAAAAGAAGCCATATCTAATCTAACCTTGGATAATACGTGCTCTACTATTGATTTAAAACACGTTTTTTTTTAAAAAAAAAATCAGCGTATATAATCATCTTCCCACTAACTTTGCTCCATAAAAATATCGCCATTTTATTTTCTGCAGAGCTCTAAAAGTTCTCAAGAGCCTGTGTCTGTGTGATTTGCCCATAATTTTTTTGTCTGAGCAAGCGAAAGCCAAAACAAAGGCAAGGGAGAGGATAGAAATGGACTAGCTTCTCCTGGAAACTAAAAGTGCGTAAGCCCTGGATTTATTCGAAGACCTAGGGGGTTCTTCATCTCAATTTGTTGTTGCGCTATGGCATCGGTGAAATTTAATCGGGGCAAGGAGGAATTGGTGGAAAGAGCTATGTACAGAGAGCGAGCACCTGTTGGGTCCAAATCGGAGGTGAGTTCCGTGGATCGAAAGCGAATCAACGCCGTTCTCGACAAGCAGCTTGAGCGATCCTCGCCGTCCACTTCTAGGGCAATCAACGGCAAGGATAGGTCGGTGCAATCTGTATTGACGGGCAAGCCACCGGCTGATCACAAGGATTCTCGCTCTGCCTCCATATCTAAGAACTCTAACGTTTCAGATGGTAAGCACACATCTCTTTCTCTGGATGACCATTCTAAAAACGAGTTAAAGTCATTTTCTTTTTGCGTGGACGCTTGCGTTATTATTGGTATTTGATATGTTTTCCAATTGCAATAGTTCTGGTTACTATGAGTTGAAGTATGAGGAAAATGGAAGAAAATTCCTACATTTTACGAAGAAGATAAGCATTGTGCGCGCGCATTTTAATATATAGTTTATCCCATTACTAGACTTGTTGTACAGATAGATGGTTGACAAAAAGGTGGAGGCGTGGTGAGATAGGCAGATAGATAATAGTACCTCCTGTGATTAATAGAAGAGCTAGTTGATTAATTTGAGTGGATTAAAAAAATTAGCTTAGTTATTTGTAATAAATACGAATTGTTTTTTTTCCTAAAATATTCTTTCAATCAAATGTATTAGCTAGAATTACCCTTACTATAATGACTATTTTGGAAAAAAAATGAATATAAAAGACAAAACAGTAAGGACCAAATTAAAAGTCAAACTAGTTTTTATATTAAGAACGGAGGTAGTATATGCTTGATTATTATAGTGCCAATAATGACATTGATGAATAATGAGCTGATAAAAATCTTGTATGCATTAGTTGCAGAGGAATCGGAAACAGACAGTGAGGAGTCAGATGTTAGTGGTTCTGATGGAGATGACACATCTTGGATTTCATGGTTCTGCAATCTAAGAGGAAATGAATTCTTTTGCGAAGTTGATGATGACTACATCCAAGACGATTTCAACCTCTGTGGATTAAGTAGTCAAGTTCCTTACTATGATTATGCTCTAGATTTAATTTTGGATGTTGAATCCTCCCATGGTAAGCCATAGATTCTCATTTTTAGACTTCTTATGCAAGACTAATATATGATGGGAGATTTTTGTATTACGCTTTACTATGACTCTGCTACAAAATTTATTTGCCTTTAACATTCTAAGATGAATTTAGATTACATCTGTATGCCTGTAACTCTTATAACCTTTCTAATTATGCAATGATTTGATTTGTGTAAGTGCTAATATTGGATGGTTGGAATTTTTAGATTACATGTTCTCAGAGGAACAAAATGAGTTAATTGAATCAGCAGCAGAAATGCTTTATGGTCTTATTCATGCCCGGTATATATTGACTGGCAGAGGAATGGCTGCTATGGTGAGATTCGGCAATCACTGATCGCTGCTTGGATGGTTTACTGCTATAAGAAATTGGCACTGATAAAAATGTTTTTTCCCAGCTGGACAAGTACAAAAACTATGATTTTGGGAGGTGCCCGAGAGTTTACTGCTCTGGACAACCCTGTCTTCCAGTTGGTCAGTCGGACATTCCTAGATCAAGTACTGTGAAAATATACTGCCCTAGATGTGAAGATGTTTACTATCCGCGGTCCAAGTATCAAGGCAGTATCCTTATATTTAGTGTTGAAAATTTTCTGTTCCAGTTTTAGCGTCCTTCTCTCAATCTATGCTTTTTATATTCGTTGTTTAGTCTGTCAACTAAACTTGCCATTTTGGATTTGAGCCTGAATCACAGTTGAAAAGAACCGACTTGCTTTGCTAGTTTATTCTAGGAAAAGACATGGAAGCCCCTTTCCAGGAGAAAAATCATTTTAATGCTATGTGACTTTAGTGTATTACTATTTAATACTATGCATTATAGGTTGACACTTGTCCTAGTTAGTTACTGTTTGTTGTTTATTTTCAGTTTATGTTGTGTGGGAAAACAGTGTAATTTGCATTTCCAACAGCTCCATGTCAAAATCATGAAAACCAGGTAGCTCGAGGAAAAAATCCACAGAAAAGTGGAGGCCTTTTCTGTAATCTTCTAAAAGTTTTGTGAATATTAATTATGCTAATTTAATATTTATTTCTCTGATTTTTTTTGCCTTCTGCGGAGACAAGGTATTTTTTTTATTTTTTTTTAATTCTCATTTGGTAAATCTATCATCAAACCCAAGTAGCCATATAGTGTAATTTATTGTTTATATTGCGTCCCTCTTCCCATTGTAAGAGCATTGTTATTGTAGTTAAGATCTGAAATGTATATGATTACACGCACGCATTTGGCTTGAGGTTCAATTTGATGGCAGGGCATTATTCCTGTAATTTCCAGATTTCCTTGATTCTATGTAGACATTGATGGAGCTTATTTTGGAACTACATTTCCGCATGTCTTTCTTATGACTTACGGACAGCTGAAGCCTCAAAAGCCCTTGCAGAGCTATGTACCTAGAGTTTTCGGCTTCAAAATTCATAAGCCATGAAGCTGGAATTGCAAGCTTTTCATGAAAGTGAAAGTATGTCCATGTTTTAACTATGTCGTATAGTGGTTTCACAGGGGGTGGGGAAGCTATGTATTGTAGAATTTCTTGCAACGTTCAGCAGATCATAAGGCCTTTGAATGATTACAATCTGGATCTCTGTTTTATTTATCTTAGGCCTGTGTTGTATAGAAATATGCAGACACATTGCATGAGTGCGTGATTTCAATTTCATCTTTATATTTTATGAGCTCCGTTGGTTTGTTTCTAATTAATTTTATACAAATTGTTGCACTTTATGCTGATATTGATTGTTCATCAAGTAACTGATCCCCTTGCATATAGATTTCATCATCTGTTCCATCACCTGCGTGGCATTGCAATAGTTAAGTCTGACCTAAGTAGATTCAGCCGCCGATTTTATATATTCAAGGCTGCCTATTTAAACATTCTGTTTAATTATTGTATGGAACAGCAGGATGTTTTTCAAGCCTGTTTCTCGGAGTTGTCTAATTGGCGGCTCTCCTGATAGTTATCTAAAGTTCCTTGCTTCTCACAACGGATTCCATTTCCCCCCTTCTCTGCATACTTCATTCCTATATTAGTATTAGGAAAAATTAATTTTGTATTCTTAAATTTTTGACTTAAATTATAACTTAGCTTCTGAAGTTTGAGTTGGTGTATGATTTGTTTATAACTCAATTCCTTATTTTTCTTTCATTTATAATCTTGCCCTTTTAACTCATCACGAGTGTCATTCTATGTGGCAAAAAAATATTAATAATGTTAAAAATTACTCATGCGGCTTCTAACTCATCAGCTGATGGGGATTTTACATAAAATTATACATTAAAAAAAAAAGTAAGACGTGGCTTCCTTCAAGGCGATAGTCTCTCCATCTTCCACGCAGAGGCTCACACCTCGTCCGAAACCGGTGAAGGAGAAAGAGAGGCCCGAGTTAGGATTCGAAGCTCAGCTGGGAGCTGCATCTCTCCTCACACAAAAAAACAAAGTCAGATTCTCATTCAACTTTAGAAGCCCATCACGCAAGAAACAAGGACCCACTTCAAGCTTACTACGAACAAAATTAGACTGTAGTATTGCTCTCAAAATATTTCTCAAATTGTTCAGATTACGACTTAAAAAATTTACATTTACGTTGTGCATTCAAGCCATTTGCTTCTTCAGAGGCACTAATAACCGACATGAACTGGTTTTGATCCTCTAATCTCCGAAAGGTGCTCTGTGCAGTTACAACTCTCGTAGTACTGTTGAGAATGAGGGAAAGGTTGATCTGCCCCACACACACAAACACACACCAATAAAAATATTTTCTTTTGGGAGGCTGAAACAATAAAAATAATTTGTTCGTGGGAAAATAGTAAACTGAAGAATATTATTACTTCAGAATGTACCGTTGGCTTCGTTCATTGTCTGTTGTCCTCTCCTGATACATACATGATTTGGCATATGCATCAAATGAAAAACGAACTTTTTCCTCTCCTGATAGAGGTACTGTGTGCTTCGAAGTCTTCAATGATATACAAATTTTGTTGAGTTGTCATGTAAAGTCAAAGAGTCATCTGCTGTGAAAGAGATCATCTTCCACCTCCTGGATATACCCCCCCAAAAAAAAAAAAAAACAAAGAACAAGAACATACCATCTGCAGCAGAAAGAAACATATAATCATGTCTAAATTGTTTATAATCAAGTGTTAAGTCGCGTATGACAGACATGATACATGTTGAGAGAGGTTCCTAAAACTAGTGACAAGTCTAGCATAAAGGAAGTCCGCTGATTAATGAAACCAGTCAACTATATATTACTGAGGCGACGGACTCACTTCTAAAAGCGACCAATGGTGGAGTAAGAGGACCATCAGAAGAGAAGCTAAGCCCCACAATGTTAACACCAGTCGCTTTTGCCATTTCATAAATGGAGGTTCCAATTCTTCACAAGTTCAAGACACTGTTAAGATTGTCCAACTAGGACTATTAACCAAAATGTTTGTGAAAAAAGAAAACAAAAATGCCCAAGCCATGCGATTGTCAGCTAAAGAAGTCATTCATTTCAAGATAAAGGATGGACACAGCTAATCAATTGCAAGCAGACAAAGACTAAACAACCAAAAACAAGGGCAAGGCCTTACCACTGCAAGTCAGAACGTGGCAGTTTTACTTTTCACTTTCAAGCAAAATTGTAACTCCCCTTTTAGTGATTTTTATTCCAAATTTACGTCCCATCTTTTCCAAAAGTTTATCTTCAAAACCACCGGGCGACATATTTTGGCAACGGTCATCTTCGTCGGAAACAAAAAACACCGACTCAGACAATTGATCCTTCTGAGCTTGAATATAAAGTTTCTGTTCATCCCATGTCCCTGCGGTTATGAGACGGTAAGTGTACACAACTTTCTTCTGTCCAATCCGATAAGCACGAGACACAGCCTGCCTTTCTGCTGAAGGGTTCCATAAGGTGTCCAGTAAAATAACCCTTGAAGCTCCAACCAGATTGATCCCTTCATAACAAGCCTTGGTTGATGCCAGCATTACCCTTGCTTTGCTGCTTGGATCATTGAATGCATCAATTGAAGCCTGTCGCGTCCCTTCATGGGTCTTCCCGTGAACTACCATCATCTGCTCTCCTTCATTCCAATCAAAGCACGATTTGATGTGGTTTGCCAGAAAGGTCAATGGAACAATATATTGACTAAAAATCAGAACTTTTTCCTTCATGCGCACAATTTGCTGGACGAAGTCCATTACAAACCTTGTTTTGGCTCCACACTCTGGCGACGATTCTAGTCCTTCTAACCCCGAATTCAATTCAACCCTTTCTCTTTCTGGCAAGTTGGTAAGCTCATTGACAAAAAGTGAAGGATGCACAGAAGCTACAGACATCAGATATTCAAATTTGAACCAGTTAGAGGACCCCTCCCTGCCCTCCCTTAACCGCCGAATGTTCTCAAAAGTTGACATCTGTGTCTGAGATGGCATTAAATTAACCACAGATTCCATCAACCCAGGAAGACGCTCTTGTAGGACGGTACCCTTGTGCACATGCACGAATGGTTTGATCAAGTCTCTGATATTAGCAACTATCTCCCTTCTTTCACTGTTACTCTCCACTCTGTCATATGATTTTAGCAGATATTCCAAATTCCTTTTGGTTTCTGCCAACCTTGGCTTGGCCAACCGGAGTGTATTATTAAGCTCCTTAAAGTTATTCTGAAAGGGAGTACCAGAGAGTAAGATCCGTCTCTTTGTCTTTACTTTTGACAATGCTTCCCACATGAGACTCCTTTCATTCCGAGGGGTGTGACCTTCATCAAGCACTAGTAACCCTGGAAGTTCAAAAAGGGCATTCTTTACAGTATCGGAGCCCTTTCTAGCAAGCCTATCAAACAATGTATAGCTAATTCCTAATATGCTTGAAGACTCTTTCCAGGAAAAAATCTTTGTCCCTCGGATAGCATTTTGATTATTGTGTGCACGTGCACGACCACCGTACCTCCGAAGACGGGTCATGGCAGTTTTAGTCTCCTCCCCGGAAAGATCAGGCCTGTTCAAGTTATGAAAGGGAACGGGATCACCTAGTTCCCACTTCTTCAACTCTTTCTCCCATGTGTGGAGAATATTGGTTGGAGCTATGATCATGGGTCTGCAATTTGGATACCTCCTCATGAAAGCCCTGAGAAAGACAATGGTAAGAAAAGTTTTGCCAGTGCCAGGAGCATGTGATATAATGCAGCCATTTCCACTGGCAAAATCTAACTGATCTTCCAACTCGTCCAGAACTGTCCCACCAGCTAAGTTCGTCCAAAGAAATTCAAAAGCTTCCACCTGATGATCGTACATCCTCCACTTCGCTCTTGGAATTATATCCCACACAGTTCCGGTGGGAGGAGCATAAGTAACAAATCCGGAACATTTACCATCACAAACAGAATTTTCATGCTCAGTATCAACAGAGAAAGAGTCGTTAGAATCCTCCGAACGATAAGAGTATCTCCCACCTGATTTTCCCGATGGATTTTTGCCCTGCATATCGAGGAAAAATTGTTTTTCATTAAAAAAATAAAAATAGAGAACTTAGTATAGAAAAATGAAAATAAAGCTGAACAAAACACCATTTCTAAATACTTACATATGCAAAAGCAATCGATTGACTCAACCAGCACTAGGACTGTACTAGACATAGCTTACAACTATCAGCGTTGGTAACAATTAAGAGAGACATACTCGAATCTTTAATTTCTATTTAGCCCTTAAGTTTCAAAATGTCAAATAAACAGGTCAGTCAACTTACAAACTCAGGGTCACAATCTTTGATGTCCCGAATCAGATGTGAGCAATATTTACACACTATCCCAATCTCATCGTTCATTATAGGAACATGATCCCCTCGCTGACAACGAGCAGCTACACTATCTTCACCTTCCGCACGTGAGTCATCACAATGCTCATTGTCAACCTGTTGACCGACACATAAAGCAAAAAGGAAAAAGACCTGGCATCAATAACAAAGTTGACCCAAACGAGTCTAATAGCACAATTATCAACGTGATTTTCAAAATGTCCAAGGTACAACCGAAAAGGTTTCACACCTATACATATCACGAACTTATTCTTCAAGCACAATCTAGGCCAGTAGCAGAAGGACCAAATAATTAGGGATTGTGGAAAAGTATCACATTCAAAGAAGAAATTACGCCTTCATGCCTCATTCTACAGCTCATAAAATACAATTAATAAATGTACAAAAATATTTCCTTCAATGCATATCTTCACAGCATTTGAATCAAAATATAATTTTAACATCCATGCTCATATGGCTAAAATACCAAAGCTTACCAAACTTCAAGATAAAGACACTGGGTCATGAAAATCATTTGAACCAAATTTGCAAGAATGATAGTTAAAGAAGCTCAAATACGCTGCACTACATGTATCTAACAACATAAAAATCCTAAAGCTCAGCCACAGCTATATACCAAAAAATATAACAAAAAGAATAAGCTTTGACCGTTGAACATCTACGATGAAACCTACCTGATCAGGAGTAACTTCTTCACAAGCTAGACCATCCTCCATCTCAGCCCATAGAAAAGATTTTTCCTCCGCCTCTAATTTCTCAAGAGGCTGCGACGCCTCAGTCCCGGAAGTAGACTTTGATGATGGACATGGCTTGATCTCTTCTGGAATTCCTGCCTCATCATCACAAGCACTAGGAACACGCAGTTCACTATCTTCTTCCTCGGGCTCTGATTTCTCTAGTTTACTATCTTCTGGAGTTCCGTCGTTATCCTCACAATCATAGAGACCCTTGTCCGACTCAGCCCATAGTTTAGCTAATTCATCATCAGACACTGGCCGGGACACTTTAAGTCGCTTCCTCATAACTTCTGGATTTCCTTCCTCATCACTTAAGGAAGCGGGGTTTTCAAGAGGCGCCACTCCCTCGCTATGGGGATGATCCGGAAGAATCTCGAAACCATCAAGCTGTTTTCTTCTCTGGTTAGGGGTAACTTCAGGACTTCGCTTCCTCATAACTTCTGGATTTCCTTCCTCATCACTGGAGGAAGCGGGGTTCTCAAGAGGCGCCACTCCCTCGCTATGGGGATGATTCGGAAGAATCTCGAAACCATCAAACTGTTTTCTTCTCCGATTAGGGGTAACCTCTGGACTTCGCTTCCTCATAACTTCTGGATTTCCTTCCTCATCGCTTGAGGAAGCGGGGTTTTCAAGAGGCACCACTCCCTCACTAAGGGGATGATCCGGAAGAATCTCGAAACCATCAAACTGTTTTCTTCTCTCGTTATTAGTAACTCCTGGACTTCGCATCCTCATGACTTCTGAAATTCCTTCCTCGTCACTTGAGGAAGCGGGTTTTTCAAGAGGCGCCACTCCCTTACTGTGGGGATGATCCGGAAGAATCTTGAAACCATCAAACTGTTTTCTTCTCCGGTTAGGCGTAACTTTTGGATTTCGCTTCCTCATCACTTTTGGATTTACTTCCTCATCACTTGAGGAAGCGGAGTTCTCAAGAGGCATCACTTCCTCACCATGGAGAGACTCCTGACGGATGGGGATGTCATTTGTTGTTTCATTCTCCTTTTCCTCATCGTCGATGTTAATGGGATTGCTGAAGGTCCCCGATTTAGTGTTTCTAAATTTAGAAGCACGGAAATGAGACCGAGTTCTTCTGGCAATACATCGGCTTCTAGTAAAGCCATTATGGTCACTACCACCAACATCAGAAGAGCCAATATCGCTTGCAGTTTCATCACAATCCTCACGTGCTTGTCTGGGCTGAGTTCGTCCTATGTCCTCCTTATTGTCATCATCTTGTATAGCGCTTTCGATCAAAATCACGTCCTCGTCGTCGTCGGATACAGTATCGATAGAGCACCAGTCGTCTCGAGACGTAATTTCCTCAGCCTCATGCTGTTTCCTGTGGTTATTATCATCCTCAAAGTATGGTTTTCCAGCGTTTCCTTGTCTAGACCGAGTTCTTCCTGCCACACCCGTGCCGCTATACATAGCTGTAAAGAAAAGATCTCTCCTTTATCACTGTATTATTTTAGACTGACTAGAAACAAAAATCCCAAAAAGTTTTCCCAACACAGAATCAAGCGTACTATTGCCTGCCTTTCAGTGAGAAATACTGCTCCAAAATGGTAGCTTGCTCGTCAATTAACCGGTGAACCAGGGGCTAAACAGCCACTGCCTGAAGGGACTAATCCTCGCCTTAGGGAAGAGCTAAATGCAGCGAGACGAGCAACTGAGAGCCTGGCAGATAAAAGAGCAGATATGATAAAAGATTGCAGACAAGGAAGAGGAGAAGTCGCAAGAGAACCCGCGAAACGTGCATGATACAGTACCGAGAAAAAATTCTTCTTTTCCATCATTTTTCCTTCTCCTGACTCATTAAGATGGTCACCATTCAGAAACAATCTTATTTTTAGAAAAATATTATTAAATTAAAATGTTAAAATTAAATTCAAATCACTAAAATTTGATTAAAATTCCAGTAAAAATTAAAAATCAAAGGATATTTATAACAAATATTAAATCCAAATATTTTGGATGTTGATTTAATAGTTAAAAAAGATTAAAAAAGAATCAGAGGGACATACAAAAACCAGATCATTTGTTGAGCAACTCTACGGCGGCGGGGGATCGAGGAGGAAAGAGGTGAGAACAATTCTCGGATCGCGAGGGGCGAACACAGGTTGGAAAAAGATCAACGTTTGCTATGAACAGATTTGATCTTATTATGAGGCCAGCTCATCAAAAAGGAGTTACGCTTTTCTTTTCCAAAAATTCGGTTATAATGAAATTATTAGATTATTAGATACGAGATAGATACTCTACTAGATTATTAGATGTGTATTTTAATTAATTTAAAATGTGATATAAATAATTATAGATAGTAGATTTACAATTTAAGTCCTCCGTAAAAAACTTCAAAACATTCCTAAATTTGTATATTAACTTATTTTTTATTTTTTATAAGTGTAAACAATTTTGTAAAAACAATTATCACATACAATTTTACTAGTAAAATTATATAATTATAAAAACAGCAGAAGGCCGGGGGAACGAAAAGACAAAAATCAGGATCTGAGACTAAGTATTGACTTTCACGCAAATTGAGACACAATTTTTTATATATATTTATTTTAAATTTTGTAAAATTATTTTTAAAAGTTAATCAAAACACCAGTGTAAAGATTACTTTTTGGTTTGCTTCCTTGTGCGTGGTTAATGATATAATTAATTATTAATTTTCTTTGACCCCGTATTAATTATTAACTAATACTTATGCTAAACATCCAAAAATACAAATCCCATAATTATTAACTAATTCTTCCTGTTCAAAATATAAATAAAACTTTGGTAGAGATGCTTAGTTTTTCTTATAAGATAAAATTCATTTTTGTCTAGGTATTTAATGAGTTTTTTTAATTTTACTTCTATATATTTTCTTTTCTTTTTTATTCATTTATTTCATTTTTTTGCTTATTCTCTTTATTAATAAGAGCATATTTTAAAAAAAATACATATCTTACTTATTTATTATTTTAAATTGGTTTTAACTAGTTTCTTAATAAATATAAATAGATAAAGTTTAACTTATATTTTGAAAGTATATACATATATAGTATGAGAATGCCAAATTCATAAAGAATAATAGGTGTCTGTTTCTTTCTTCTTCTTTTTTTGGCTCAAAACAATTTTTTAAAATTGTTTTTTTAAAACAGGTTTGAACAAACAATTTAGAAAATCTACTTGAATAATTATTCTAAAATATTACATTTGAAAATAAATATAATGAAACCGGAGGCCGAAACTTCGATAAGAAGTCAAGCCTTTAAAGGCAAAAAGTCATGGAATGGAGAAAAAGGAATTTTTCAATTTTCTAAAAAAGATAAGAAAACAATTAAAATTTTTTTTTGGTTTTTAAGAAATACTATCTCGATCTTTAATATAAGAACTAGTTTGACTTTTAATTTAGTTCTAAATATAAGACTTTACTCTATTTTATCTTTCATATTTATCTATTTTTCTAAAATAATTCTTATGGTGGTTATACATATTAAATAGGGAGAATTTCACTGAAGGACCGCAGAATACAATTAATGTCAAAAAACCCCCAAAACTTTCTAAAACCTCACTGCAGGACTAAGGGACCAAATTGAAAAATTAAAATTTAAAGTGAGATTATAATAATGCCCCTCCTTTTTTATTTTATTAAAAAATAAATATTAACCGGAGATATTATTCCGGCCACCGGAGGTCGGAGGTCCGGTCACCGGGAGTCCGGAACAGTAGCTCCGGCCGGCCTTCAGTGGCCAGAATTTTTTTTCGTTTAAAACAAGGTGGCCAAGGGAGGGTTTGAACCCATGACCCCTTAGCACACCAAAAGGTTTACAACCACCAAGCCAAGCAATCCATTCAAACATAAGATGCAAATAAAAAAAATATATAACAAAATAAATGCAACTGTTTGAGTATAAGTGAACAAGTGAAATTAGACGATTTACAAATGGAATTCATCAATTTACAACAAAAATTAGGCAATCTACAAATAACATAATAGAAGTCATAATCCCAAATGCAAGTGTTTAAGTGCAAATGAGCAAGTAAAATTTGAAGAATACAATTAATGTCAAAGAACCCCCAAAACTTTCTAAAACCTCACTAAAGGACTAAGGGACCAAATTGAAAAATTAAAATTTAGAGTGAGATTACAATAATGCCCCTCCTTTTTTATTTTATTAAAAAATAAATATTAACCGGAGATACTATTCCGGCCACCGGGAGTCCGGAACAGTAGCTCCGGCCGGCCTTCAGTGGCCAGAATTTTTTTTCGTTTAAAACAAGGTGGCCAAGGGAGGGTTTGAACTCATGACCCCTTAGCACACCAAAAGGTTTACAACCACCAAGCCAAGCAACCCATTCAAACATAAGATGCAAATAAAAAATATATATAACAAAATAAATGCAACTGTTTGAGTATAAGTGAACAAGTGAAATTAGACGATTTACAAGTGGAATTCATCAATTTACAACAAAAATTAAGCAATCTACAAATAACATAATAGAAGTCATAATCCCAAATGCAAGTGTTTAAGTGTAAATGAGCAAGTAAAATTTGAAGATTTACAACAAAAATTTATGGATTTACAACCCAAATTTGGCAAACACAAGAGAATGCACAACCCAAAATGTAAGTGTTTGAATGTAAGTGAACAAATGAAATTTGACGATTTACAAGTGGAATTCAGCAGTTTACAACAAAAATTAGGCAATTTACAAAACATAATCGAAGTCATAACCCCAAATACAAGTGTTTGAGTGTAAATGAGCAAGTAAATTTTGAAACCAGAAAACAACATAGTCTGTAATTTTCTAAGTTATTATTAATTCTGATCCTTAATATAAGAGCTAATTGATTAATTTGACTAGATTAAGAAAATTAGTTAAGTTAGTTATTTATTATAAATAGGCATTATCTTTTCTAAAATATCCTTGCTAATCAAATATATTCTCTAAAACTACTATTATTACAAGAACAGTCTTAAAAAAATATATGAGAGACAAAATGAATTAAAATTTTATATTTAGAATTAAAATAAAAAACAAAAGAGCTTTTATATTAAAAACAAAGTATTACTAAATACTAAATTTAATGAATATATACAAGCTCCAAGTCTCCAAGGGGGGATACAAGCCTCCAACTTCAATTGCAAAACACGAAAAATCGATTTACGTTTTCCCCAGAACTCCGTTGGAGGAAGAGAGATCGGAGACGTGACGGGGAGAAAATATTAGAAGAAAGAAAGCAAATATAAGAATACTTGATAAGAGAAATAAGGCCATTTAAAAGTATTAGATTATCAGATGTGTATTTTAACTAATTAAAAAGCCGGTGAAACGAAAAGACAGAAACCAGGATCGGCGCAAGTGTGTTTGACTGAGCATTGACCGCCAAAGCGTTTTTTTTTTTTTTTTGGGCTTTGACAAAGAGTGCTTTCCGGTTTGCTTCGTCGTACGTGATTAATGATTTTTTGTTTACCCTGAATTAATTATTACTTAATGCCCATGCTAAACATCCAAAAATGCCCGTCCCATATTTAAATGTATAGTACGAGAATGCCAAATTTAAACGGAATAATAAGTTCACAAGTTACTACCAAAGTTAGGAATATAAACAAACTTCAACAACCAATTCCGGAAAGAAAACAAACGTTCAACTTGCACCGCAAAATATGGAAAATCGACTGACCTTTTTTCCCCAGTAAAGTCAGAACAGCATAAGGACTCATGTGCAGAAAGAGAGACATGACCAAGCGAAAAGATTAAGCGAATCAACACATGGTCTTGAAAATAAAAATTGACTTACGTCTGTTTAAAAAAACCACTTTATAAGATATTTTAAACTTAATTACTTGGTCTTTTTACCAGCTTAATTACTTGATTTTAAAAAAAGGTTAAAATTAACTAAAAATAGTAAATATGTATAAATTAAAGCTTTTTTTAAGTTAGTCCTCATTTAATAAGGGGGCAAATAAAAAAAATTAGTAATAAAATAAAAGGTAAAAGAAAATATAGCATGCGGAAAAAATGAAAAGAGAGAACAGAAAATTAATACCAAATAAAATTGTTAAAAAATTTTAATCGTACTATCTGATTTTTAATACAAGAACTAGTTTTACTTTCAATTTATTTTAAATATAAGATTTTAATTTATTTTGTCTCTCGTGTTTATTTATTTTTTCAAAATAATTTTTATAATAGTAACGTATGTTAAATATTTCATTAATTAGTAATTTTAACTAATATACATTATTAGTAAAAATATTTTAAAAAATTTAACTCATATTTATTACTAATAAATAATTTAATAAATTTTTTTAATCTAATTAAATTAGTCAAGTTATAAAATGCGGAGGTAATATTATAAATCAAGTGCGAGGAACGCATGCAAGATCAAAACCGAGACTTACAGAGTGAAGGCAATGCGCTAAGCGTTGTCAAACTCTGACCAGCAAGCGACGGGCTCGACACGGTTGCTATTTCTCCTCAGGAAAGAAAAAACGGCGTCGTCCGTGGTTGTCTGATCTGGTTGGGGTTCTTTTTTCAGGGAAGGGGAGAGGAGGGGAAAAAGTCAGGGGCAAGCCAACAAGAGAAAAAGCCATAATCCCTCTAAATCTAAAAGACACGCTTCCTTAAGCCAGTTCTGAACCCAGCCACACAAAGAATCTCCGAATACTGGGAATATAGGTCTACTACAGAGAATGAAACATTCCTAAATATATAACCATTATTTTCTCTCTCAAGCCAAACGTTTCAAACCAACATAAATAGGAGTTTAAACAAAAGAAGCAGGCACAGAAAACCCATGAGATATATGTCGTTCCTGTAAGCCCGTGGGAAATTTAAAACATGGAAGCAATGGAAGGTGAAGTTTTGTATGAAATAGGGTGGAGGAAGCTACCTCTTGCTCCAAAAAGCAAATGAAGCTTCAGGCTTCTCACTCTTCTTCTCCTTTCACTGTGGTGAACTTGAAGCCACGATTATGTTTGGTTGAATGGAGGGAAGGTAAAAAATTTTGTTCTTGTGCTTCTCTTTTCTTGCCAGCATTAGGAATTTTTTTAGAGGAGAGAAAAATTATTAATTTTGACTAAATTGTCCATAATATTCTTTTTTCTCGGTATTTCAGTATTCCATCCAGCTGCAAGGCTTCTGATTCTTGGAGACCGGAGTGGTCTTGCCCCAGTTGACTCCATTTGCCTATTCAGGCAAATCAATCTCCCACGGCCAATCTAAACGGATCCACTTTTCCCACAATTTGCCACAAATCTGATTCGCTTTCTGTAGCGAAGATTCGTCACTGTTTTGATCTTTAAATTATATATTAATATAATATTATACATTAGATTGAAAAGGTCAAACAGCAGAAAGACACAGGAAAGCTGCTGGACACCTTAGTGATGAAAAGGGTGAGAGCTGAGAACAGTGTTAATGTTTAGCTTCGTGCAAGAGGGAAGCAAATTTTGCCAGAAAATATCGACCTGTTTCTGTATATAGGGATTAATTATTAATTATTATTATTAAAGCCGAGAAGGGGGTGGGGGAAAGCGAAAAGAAAAGACGACAAAGGGATACGTCATGCGTGCAAGTATGATCTTCCTCGTAAATGATTAACGATATTATTGATATTGCAAGAAACCACGATGAGGATAGGAGTAGATTAGTAGTAGAGCTTTGACAAAGACGGCGATAGCTGATCCGCTCAGGGTTGGCTGCCAGGCCCTGGTTTTTGCCTATCGGGAAAATACGTGTACGTAGCCAATGGAGCGTTAACACTTTTTGTCTTTCACAGGCTTCTCCATTGATTCCTGCGTTCATCTTCTTCAAAATCGAAATCCCTCCCTCCCCATACGAGAACTCGCCAGGGCGTTCCCTGAAACAAAGTGAAAGATATACCCAAACAGACAATAAAAGTTGCAAAAACGTATCATGAAAATGGAATTCTGAGAGCAGCAAATAGCTACGTAAAACATTTAAAATGACTCATAAATAATTTTTAATCATAATTTATAGAACATAAAATAATTATGTAAAAATATTTTGTTAACTTACATAAAATATATTTATAAGTAATTTTAAATGACTTGCATTACCTGTACAAACAGAAATCAACAGAGGGCCAGCTATATAAATCAACGACGGCAATGCACATCCTTGCCCGGGGCAAAGTTTATTTTGATGATATTTTATTAAAATATGCATATAATAATATTTGTTATTTTAAATAATGTTATTCGTTTCACAACAAATTCTTAGGGGGTGTTTGGGTATCATCCCAAAACATGGTTTAGGAAAAATTTGTCCAAAAACCATGGTTTTGTGAGAAGCATTTTGCATCTGCTTCTGGAAAAAAAATGAGAGAGTGTCACCTGATTTTAGGAAGAAGGATTTTGACCAGACATATATACCCTTCGGTTCTTCACTGTTCAGAGGTAGTATATTGTTTTCGGTCCTTCACTGTTCATAAATGGTATTTGGTCTTCGGTCCTTCACTGTTCGAGGTAGTATATTGTTTTTTTTTGGGGACCAAAAAAGAGGTAGTACATTGTTTTTTTCGGCTTTTTTTACCAGAAAATATTTAAAGCAAATTAATATTTTTCTGTTAGAAAAAATAATCATTTTTTATAAACATATTTAATCTTATAATTTATAAATATATATACACATATTAATTATTATTAATTATATTATCTTATATATTATTAATTATGTTAGTAAAAATTATTTTATTAACAATTTTATTCCTTCAAATTAAAATATATTATAAAATCTATCCCTTATATAATTATCATATTAACTTATGCCCTTTTTAGTAATTTGTACATGTAAAAAGTGCTTCTAGTAACAACTATCCAAACACTCTCACTTCTTAGAATTATTTTTTTACAAAATCTATTCTTCACAAAATCTATTCTTTCCAGAATCTATTCTCCAGAAGCTATTCTTTAAACCATGGTTTGGTTTTATCCAAACACCCCCTTAGCTTGCATTTGAATATTGAGGTTTTCAGACGATTTGTTCAAATTTCATAGATCAATTGTAACTGTTTCTCCCTTTTTTTTTAATAATCTGCGTGACTTCTTAAAATTTTACAACTATTTCTTAATGTTTTAAATAATATTGAGGTTTTTTCAAATTGTAACTATTTTTTATATGAATATGAAGTCCAAAAATTTTATGGTTGTGTGGTAATTTACTGGTTATGCTGCGGAGCTCAACATTTGGTCTCATATATTTTGGAAAAAGGCCTGTACATTATTACCCGATCCAAAAATTTTACACTTCATCGGTGACGTGACAAGAAATAACGAGAGAAGTAATGTTTTCCAAAGGCTGATTTCTTTATTACCTCCTATGAATGAAGCTGGGGAAGACATTCTTTCTTTGAATGCAACAAATGATGGAGCTTTCATTTTGAAGAGTGCCTATTATATGTTGGACGGAAAATCCCGTAAATGTTTACAGCACTGTCTACCAGATGGAGAGGTGCTGAAAGGTGAGAGTGTTCATGTGGATAGCTTTTAACAATAGATTACCCACAAATACTTAGAGGAGTACTTGGTCTCTCTAGTATTTGTCGGTGGTGCGAGGCTAGCATGGAAGATGTTTTGCACATTTTAAGAGAGTGAGTCTGCAAAAAGACTATGGTGCGAGGTATAAATCTTCCTCTTTGGCTGCTAGCTTGTGTGACTGGTTTGCCTTAAACTTTTAAAGGAACCCGGGAATTTTTGATGATGGGACTTGGAACCAGATTTGGAGAGTAGCTATTTGGTGCCTTTGGAAATGGAGAAATAATAATCTATTTGACGCTGATTTTTTAAAGGGAAAATAGTAAAAAAAACCGTTGAAATAAAAAAAATTACATACAAGAAACGATTTATAAAAATTGTTGTTAAACTTATACTATTGTTGTGAAAACCCATACTAATATTTTCATGGGTTCTTATTTGTAATTTTTTTATTTCGGCAGTTTTTCTTGTTATTTTTCCTTCTTTTTATAAAAATATTTGGAGCTGCTATGGTCATTATGCAGAACTGGAAAAAATATGTTCAAATTCAAGAGGAATCCATTTCAACTAGTATGACAACTGCTCAATTAGTCTAGATGCCACCTACGGTGGGATGGATAAAATTAAACATGGACGGTGCAATGAGTTTTTCAAATAGCAAAGCAGGGTGTGATGGGGTAATTAAAAATCACACTGAAAATTGGATAGTCGGATTCACTCATTTTATTGGAAATTGCAATTCTTTAGAAACAGAAGAATGGGCAGTTTATAAAAGCTTAAATTTTGCTTGGGATTTAGGATTTAAGAAAGTTATTCTTGAATTTGATACCAAAAATCTCTTGGACATACTGAAACATGCTCAAAGTAACGGAGGAGCGAGTTTAATTTACTTCCATGCATATTCAGAATTTCTTGCGTTATTCTTGGGAGCTGAAGATGCAAGTTATTTCAAGACAACAAAATCAAATCGCTGATGCTTTGGCAAAAGAGGGTCTCTCAAGATCTTCTATTATGGATGCTTTGGGATCTGTTTCCTCTTTTATTTAGTTTTTTTTAGCTCGGGCTTTGCCCTCTCTTGTATTAAAAAAAAAAAAAAAACAACAACGAGAGAAGTGTTATAAAGTTGGAAGAAATAACTTGTACTCGCTTCGGTCCTAATTATAAGAGTTAGTTGACTAATTTGAGGAGATTAAAAAAATAAATTAAGTTATTTATTTGTAATAAATAAATGTTATCTTTTCTAAAATATCCTTACTAATCAAGTGGATTGGGTATAACTATTATTATTAAAAAGATTATCTTAGAAAAAAATACATAACTATGAGAGATAATGTGGATTGGGATCATATATTTATGACCAGAATAAAGTTCGAACAAGATCTTATATTAAGGACTGGAGGTAATATTAAAATGAGAGGATTTATTATTTATTTATATATTTTGAATAATTTATACTTTGCCAGAAAAAACTCATGGATGCCACTAACTTTATGAATGCGTCTACCTTCAATCCTGCGCATGAGACTTTACAAAAAACTCAAAACCAAACTATAATTTTTAAAATAATTTTATAATACATAAAATAACTATTTGAAAAAAATTTTATCTCGACTTATATAAAAATAATTTTTAAAAATGTTTCTGGAATTTACCAAACACCCCTAGTTTGACACATTAACAGCACAAACCCAGTTTTTGAGACAGGAGGGAGTAATCGTATTCATTGTATCTAAATAACTAAACAGTGCCATATGAATATCTTAATTAAAAAAGCTATTAAAATTAAAATATATCTTGACTAGTTGGGCCTGTCAATGACCAAAGTTCACCGACCATGGCTTATAACTGTTGGGATAAAGCAACCAGCACTAACTTAACTAGTCGAAGGAGATGATCGGAAAGCATTTTGATTATTTTGACTACGTCTGATTTATTTTATTTTTTAAAAAATCTTTACAATGCTCTTTACAATGTATAGAGGTTGCATGTTTAAAAATGACGCCACGTTGCCTCCTTTTTTAATGTTCAATGTTAATTGGGAGAATTAGAGAAAAGGGCCAATAGAGAGTGATGTATATGAGAAAAGATAAAAAAAATTTAAATTATTTGAAAGGACGAACTGTTTCAATATAAGTCTAAAAATACCATATTGTCACTATCCAAACCCCCTATTTTTCCTATATTCCCTCCTGCATTTTATTTTTAAAACTAATACAAATTTATAAATTTTACTAAATTAAACCTGATTTCTCTTAAAGTTTACAACATATGCAAAAATCAATCAAAATAAATGCAGACATTGTTCATGTGAAAATTAAATTTTTATTTTCTTTATAAAAGTCAAATTTTATTTTCATAACCATCACAGATTTTGATTAAAAATAAAAGTTATATATTTTTATTAAAATTTATATTATTATATAATTTACTATATACACAATTTTAAAAAATAAAAAACTTTGTATAATTAATTTTTATTTTATAAGAAATTTATGTCAAATTTAAAATAACAAATTCATGTAATGATAAGAAATTTAAATAATTCAGATAATTATTATAATTTTATAAGACCCCTCTTCAACATCATTTGACAAGATCCACCTAATTATATGATATATTAATATAAATAAAATATAAGATATAAAATACTAACGGATATAAAAGAAATTGTATTTCACTTAAAAAAATTACAACAAGGGGATATATCCCGACAAAATAATTTTTGTAAAATAAAATAATTTTCAATATGTTAAAATTTCTACCTAATATTTTAATAATTAGTAGATTAAGATAATAAAAAATCGTCATTTTGCCAAAAAAAGAAAAAACTTATTATCATTTGTTTATATTTTGATTTATTATATGATTTATTGAAATTTTGTATTGACAATATTTTCCGGATTACGATTAAGTATTATCCAATAAAAGCAACCATGGTTACATATTTTGCATAAAATTAGAGTAAAAGATTATCTGAATTCTTTAACCTTCTTGGTATTGTATGAATTTTTTATTTCTAAATCTAATATAATTTTCTTATACAATAAAAAAAAACAAATTATACAAGTTTTATTTAAATTTTTTAAAATTATGTATATAATATATTATATAATAATCTAAATTTTATTTTTAATTAAAATTTGTGATGGTTATAATTTTTTTATTTTTTATAAAGAAAATAATTTAATTTTTACTTGACTGAATAATGTTTGCATATTTTTTTTATTGATTTTTTACGCAGGTTGTAAATTTTAAAAGAAATCAAGTTAATTTAGTAAATTTTATTAATTCATATTAGTTTTAAAAATAAAATGTAGGAAGAAATACAGGAGGTTTAGATAAGGATAGTATGGTATTTTTAAATTTATATTTGAATATTTGGTCTTTTAAAATAATTTTAATTTTTATGATCCTTTCTCATAAATATCTCTCCTTATTAGTCTTTTTTTTTCTTCTAACTCTCCCGTGTTAATTCACGGGGGAGTGTGAGATGGGAGGTTTTTTCCCTTCAACTCAACATCAATTTAACATTAATCGTTAAAAAATTGTAACATTGCATCGATTTTTTCTCCGAAAACATAGCATCAGTTTAAAAATATTATATAACTACATTACATTTTTTCATAATGCCTCTGTCTTCTCTAAAAGAATACTTCAATAACCAAAAACAAAAAAAACAAAAATGCATGTTTGAGCAAATAAATGCTAAAAATGTTGAAATAAAATTTAAATAATTCAAATTTATTCTTAAGAAGACAAACAAAAAAGTACTCTATTCAATCTTTATTATAAGTTTAAAATAATTAATTCACAGATAACAAATAATTAGTTAAAATTAGTTAAAGACAATAAAAGAATTAAAAATATACTTTTATTTTTATACATGCCTTTATAATAAATATAAAAAAAAGATGAAAGGGAATGTGTGGAGAAATATGATTAGAAAAAAATAATTAAGGATAATATTAAAAAATATTAAATGTTAAGATAAATTCAAATTAAAACTCATAAAATAAAACATATATCTTCCTAAATTTGACCCTTAAATGTATGAGGGTCTTATAGGAGTATAAGAATAGATGGAGGATTTAATTGAAAAATAAACGTGGCACGAACTCTATTTTGCGCTCTTTATCAGGATGAGTTACTTAATTCATCTTTTCTTTTTTTTTTGACCAGCAACATAACTCAGCTATATCCGCCGGGAAAACGGGAAAATATTAGAACTTCGCCAACTTACTGATTGTGATGTAGTGACACAGACGTTTATGATAGCACAGCTTACTGATTCGATCCGTGCCTGTAAGTATCTAGCTCGCCAACTCGTAGAAAATGTTAGAACCCTGACAAATTATGCAAATATGTTTTAGTTTTTTTTAATACGTGTTTTAGTTATAATTATAAAATTATAAAATTCTAAATTATCATTGAAACGTGCTAATTAGAATGCTTAGCTAAAAGTGGGGAAAACGTTATATTTATAATTTCGGTAAAGCCCCCCGCCCTTTTCTCTTTTTTGGCCATGTTGCAATTTGATTTAGGTGCAGTGCCTGTAGGATGTAGTTTTTGCTTAAATTATAGTAGTGCTTTAGACGGATCCCAGATGGGCCATCCATGGTGACTCGCCAATCGCGGCTTAAACGGGTGAAGCCTCTGTCTGGCCGCTGAGGCCGCGCTTACGGTGCCTCTCAATATACGCGTCGAATCGCCCCAAGAAGGTTGCTCATAAAACATTAATAACAAGCAATTTTTAAAAAAACAGCCACAAAGCTTCTGTAGATCACGAGGGAGATCCAATTTTGTCTGAACTTCCTGTTTGAGATCGACAGACAGCGTGAGCCTCCGGTTTCGTTCTTCTCGGTCGCTAGCTGTATCCTGCATTGCTTGGATCCGATTCCATTCGGTGCTGTTCCGGCAATTCGGTGGTTGGAAACGGGACTCTTTGAATTTCAAAAGCTTCTGAATGCATATGCTTCTCAATGAGGTTGTTTGGATGCCATGAATCTACATTTCTATCGAACCAAAAGTCTCAAATCGTGTTTGCTGGCGTATTCATTTCCCCCTGAAGATCTTCCTCTTTTGCTTGTATCTAAAATAGTGGGGTAGAACTGTGAAGCATCGTATTCAAATACAAATTTCCAAAGCTTTTGCGAAGACCTCTGGATTTGTCATCTGAAGTTTAAAGGTTGCGGATATCATTGCTTTCAAGTAGAGACGATGGATCCATTATCAGCACTTAGCGAGGGACTGGCGGAGATCGACGGACAGATCAGCGACATTTTCCGCGCTTTATCGTAAGATCTCAAACCTTGTTGGTTTCTCAAATTGTCGTATAGATAAAATCTGCCTTTCCTTGAACTGTTGCCATAATGTCGAGGCTAGCATCACCTGGGTGCTGATATTGGCAATGTTTCAAATCTTACCTCTTATAGTCCCTTTTGTTTAATCATGACGCAACTTGCGGCTGTTTATATTGTTGGTACTGAATAGTTGCAGTGTTATCCGTACAGAAATGGATTTCAGAAATTGGAGAAGATTAAGGATTCAAATAGGCAGAGCAGGCAGCTGGAAGAGTTGACTGATAAAATGCGAGACTGCAAGCGGTATGTTGGCGATTATTACATTATTTCTATTTTTCGTATTGCTTCCATTAGTGCAAGGGAAATTTTGAAAAAAGATCTAGAGAGGATAGGACAGATACGAAGTTGAGAAGAGGGAAGCTGGGGCTATTTAATTGGCAAGTGGGTGCAACAACCACAGCTATTCGCGCTTATGGTAGTTCAGGAATGTCTATGATTATATAGGAATTTATAACCAGCCAGACCAGCCCTGCGTAGCTTGCTTATGTCAATAAACGCAGCCGCAGCGCAGATTGTCCATAAAAAACCATTTTTCTTACTTTCAAGATATTATTACTGCCATTTTACTGAAACCACTGGTTTTGGAAGCCGATCATGAGCTGCCACAACCTAAGAATTGAGGTTTTGATCTCTATTCTGAAGGGCATGGTGTATATTAATATGTTTTATTGGCTGACTGGCTCTATTTTCTCAGGCTTATAAAAGAGTTTGATGCAGAAGTTAAGGCTCTGGAGGGCAGAAATGATAGGGAAACCAACAAAATGCTGAATGAGAAAAAGCAGTCCATGGTAAGATGTTAACTTCTGAGACCTATATGATATCCTTATGTTAGTTCCTAAAATTGGTAATTCCCCCCCCCCCCCCCCGGGTGGGCCTCTTGGTCCTGATGATTATCATTAACATTCTTCAACCTCACTGATAAGTAATTGCAATTTTTGTTGCAGATCAAAGAGTTAAATTCATATGTTGCTCTTAAAAAGCAGTAAGTTAACATATGCTAGTAGTTGATGTTGGTCTGTTGGACAGGCATGGACTCTGTAGTTCATATCATTCACGATCTAACTTTGTCAAAATGTCTTTTTTATGTTATCTGTGTTCTAATACGAGTAGGTTGCATATGTTGATATCATGGACCATTTAGCCTATAGTGTTGGTTGCAATGCAGATATGCCACAGATATTGAGAATAAGCGAATTCAGCTCTTCGAGGGGCCTAATGAAGGCTATGCAGAAGAAAATGTCTTGCTAGCTTCCTGTAAGCATATAAGCTTCTCTAACCTATGCTATTTTTCCATGAGGTTCACTTAGGTTAGATAGTTTTGATGCTACTAAAAAAAGGCAGAAGAAGAACAAGAAGAACGCTCAATAAAATCATTAAACAAGACATTCTGGTCAATAACATATCTAAAGACTTGGTTGTTGATAGAGCACAATGACGTCATGCGATTCATATAGTCAACCCCATCTAGTGGGATAAGGCTCATTGTTATTGTTGTTGTAATAGTCATATATCCTGTCTTTGATATCCATATAAATGAAAGTTCATGATTAATCTGTTAAACCATGTGGAACTAGTGATTGTACTATGTTATTGTGTCTTTTTAACCATTGCATATTTGTCTCCTTAATTGTCTTATTTTATATAAATCCTCTGGTTCTTGTTCTGTTTACTTTATATAATTCGTAGTTGTATTGATTATTTTCTGAAAAATCCAATATCTCTAGATTCTAGTAGAACTTTATGCTGTTTCGGTCATCGGAGAAGCAGAGAATCCTAGATGTTTTGGAAAATTTGAGTTGAGGGTATAATTATTCCAGTGATAACGAGAGTGGGGGAAAATGGTCATGCCTCCCACAACATTCTATGTTGATATTTGCATTACTGATCATGCCTACTTCGTGAAATATGTTGTTTCTTATGTGGAGCTTTTATAATGTAAGAAACTTCTTTCTTTACAGCAATGACAAATGAACAGCTGATTGATAGGGGGAATCGGATGATGGACGAGACAGATCAAGCCATTGAGAGGGGAAAGAAGGTAGGTCTAATATCTTGAATAACAGTTGCGTCATAAAACTAGGTCAATTGAGACTTTAGTAAACTGAGTTTGCTTTGTCTGGGAAAGTTGGTTGAACCGGTCGTAGTAAATGATGCTAATTTGCCAATCCATTAAATGAGGGTTTTGTTTGGCGAGAGAACATTACACATCAAATTTCATGTCCACTATTCACTTAATGGGTAGTTACATATATCACTTCTGAGGGATCATCCAACCCAACGGCGTTCCTTCTTATTACAGAAATTGGCTGAATCTATATACATATTTATTTACAATCCTTTCTGTTTGAATACCTCCGGCTGATAATTTGGCATCACGTTGATTTCTGTCAATCACTCTATTAATAGGTTGTTGAAGAGACAATAAATGTCGGGGTTGAGACTAATGCAGCTCTTAAGGCTCAGGTATGTGCATGCTTGTTATGCCCCCTTCCCAAAAAAAGAACAGAAGAAATTGGAATCAAATAAAAAATAGAAGGGTGGGATGGGGTATGTCTAGAATTCAAACTCTTCCAATGTAGCCAAAAAAAAGGTGAAGAAACAGAATACTTTAAGTTGTTATGGTACTAAGGACAGCAATCTCTTCTATTTTTAGACGGAACAAATGAGCAGAATCGTCAATGAGCTGGATTCTATCCATTTCTCCATAAAGAGAGCAACTAAATTGGTGAAGGAAATCGGTAGGCAGGTCAATTTCTACGTTATCCCCCGGTTGCATTGTAATATTTGAAGTATATTTATTTGCTATTGGTTAACATGCCGGAGTTTTACAATAGGTTGCTACTGACAAGTGTATTATGGCATTACTGGTTCTTATTGTGATTGGAGTAATAGCTATCATTATTGTAAAGGTAAGAGTTAGTTTTCTTCCGTATGATTTTATCTGACTTCTTATTTCTTGGTTTTCCTTTTTTTTTTTTTTGGCATTTCACGGTGAATAAATTTAGCTTAGATAATTTGTTTACAAATAGGGGAAGCAATTGGTTAACTGTAATTAACCAGGTGCTTGTGCTTTCCAGTTTCTTGCCTGACAGCCCTTGATTTCCCTTCATGTGTGTGTTTTACTGAAAATGTTCGCTTCTGTGCCACTGTTTTCTGAATAACTAATCCATGCAGCCATGTGATAAATTTGAAGAAGTTAGAAACTGTTAGCAATAGCAAACATATAGTTGCAATAACAAGAAATTATAGCTGCTAATATGTTTGTATTCGAAAAATGTTCATTTGTGAGCTACTGAATCTTGTGATTTTTCAATAGATGGTGATAAGAAATTTCTGTCAGATTATGGTCATTTTATATACACATCACGACCTAATAAAAAATGCATGTAGTGTCAATATCGAGTCAATTCCGCCACCAAACACTGTGGTTTAAATTATCCAGCAGCAATAAGATGACAACGTACATAAGTAGCTGTTTTTTCAAATTTCAGATCGTGCACCCAAACAACAAGGACATTCGGGATATTCCAGGATTAGCACCCCCAGCCCAGACCCGGAAGTTACTTTGGGATCATAGTTGAGCTACGATTTAGTGTGTGAGTTATGAGCTCATCCGATTAGTTTGCCTGTTCTTTGCTTTGACGGTGATGAGGTTGGCTGCAGCTGTTTTTACATGACAGAGCTTGCTCAGTTGCTTTTGCATTGGACGTGTTGTTTCGTAATTTTCTATAGAGATTGGCTGACCTGAGAATGATGGACCAGGCTCTCCTTTAGTGTGGTTACAGGGTTTCATGATTAATTATTCATTGAATGGGGAAAATTTTCTATGGAGCTACCGGGTCACAGGAATAGCCAAAATGAGCTGACGTGATTGATTCTTAGATGTATTTTTATGCATTGCTGTCGGTTTTCTATGACAAGCTAGCAGTGTCATTTCCATTGAGGGAATTTGTTCAATTATTTTTTATTGGACAAAGAATTTATTCTATTATTATATATATTTTGTTTGGTGAGCCCACAGATAGTATTACCCGTAGTATCTGGATTTTTTTTTTTTTTGAAAAAAAAAGTTGTTAAAGGCATAGATTTTCAGTGTGGAGCTATAGTTGTTCCTGGGAAGATGTTAAAAAAAAAAAAACCTTTTCTTTAGTTTTTTTAATTTGGGGGGGGGGGGGTTGTCACTGAGACCTCACCTGAGAGTGTATTTAATATCATATTGAAATCTATCATAGTCTCAAACGCACTAGCGTGTTATATTTATTTTAAAACGTAAGTGCAGCTACAGCGGAATTGCCCTAAAGTTTGTGAACATAATAATCCCGCAAAGAGTCATGAAACAAGCAACAAACCCACTTTTTTAGCCCAATACGACATGGGAGAATGTTAAAAGAAGCTGTATGGCCACGTTCGGATGGTTTTCTATTTCAAACTAGGTAGCTGAGATTGGTGGCCAAACAATGAAATTCTCCTGAGTGCGTCAATTTAACTTATCCGTCTCTTTTTCACCTCGAAAATTTTAGTATTCGGTGCTGCTTAACAAAGAGGTTTCTTTCTAATGATCTTCACATGCTAATGGAGGTCGGTAATGATCCAAATCTCCAAATCACCAATGTGGTAGGTGCCGATGATCGCGGTGGCTTCACAAGAATCCGAATCGAATTGGGGTCCTCATTCATCATTGGACAATACAACACAACTTCGTGGGAACATGAAGCTGTGAATTGTCAAACCATAAAAACCAGAACAGTCTATTCCCACACTCTTGACTTCCCACAAAACCATTGTCTGACCAAGTGGTTTGTCTTTAGTACCACTTTTGTCTTTTGTTTCTCTAATGGGTACCTCCCTTTTCTTGACTTTTACTCGACTGAATAAATTAACTGAGAGTTTTTTTTTTCCTACTTGCTTGTCTTTCCAACGTTCTGCCCCGCACGAGAGCAATGGGAACTAGTAAAACGCGGGACGAAGGTTCATCTTTGTGCGCTTCTGTTTTCTTAGCATTTTCTTTATTCATTGAAGAATCATCTAGTATTCTGCTAACTTAATAATTTTCTTTATTCGACTTGCATACAAACATTTTTAAAAAGTGTTTTTGAGATAACCAAACACCTCTTAAGTTCTATAAATTTGTTAGTGAGCCAAAGATGATGGGTGCTAGACTTTTCAGTTTTAAGAAGTATTTGGATAGAAACAAAACTATGATTTTGATTTTACAGTCTACAAAGTAAATATGTGGATGGGTTTATTTCGATTTACGAAAAAATACTTTTAAAAAAACACTTATGAACTCATCCAAACACTCCCTTAGTAAGATAATATTTTTTAAGAGAAGTGTTTAAATTTCATTCAAAAATGTCTGATTACATGATTACGTAGTTTAATTTTTCTTTTCCGCAACACATAATTAGCTTTTTGAACGTTTTATTTTAGTGTGGTAGGTAATTTTAATCTAGTAGAAGTATTATATATAATTATAATATCTTTAATATAGTCATATTAAATTTTCATCCAAACTTCAAAGCCAGCCGGATTTAACGTTTTGCTTGAATGAACACTATTTATTAAGAAAAAAATTCTTTGTTTATCTATGATATTTATTAAAAGTGTTTACTTATGTCGTTATTTAAAAAAAGAGATGATATCTCATTTATAAGCCACTATTCAATTCCTTAAGATAATCATTAAACAAGGTTATTTTTAAAAATATAGTCCTCTGTGATATATTTATAACTTGCAACTGGATTTATCTATTTTTATCTTGATGTTTATTTTATATAAAAAGCAATGAGGGATTATTAACTAGGGAGAATCCCATTAAAAAAAAAAAAAAAGCTTCAAGTTTCAAAAGAAGAAGAAAGAAAGGGATGGTTAAGGTCGGCCAAAAAAAAAAAAGGGAAAAAAAAGAAAAAAGGAAAGGGATGGTTAAGTCAATGTCACCCCCGGAAGGGTGCTGTGCGTGTGGCGGTGGCACCTCATTAAGAGCAGTCCGTTGAATTGCCATTGACGCTGCCTCATCTTCGAAGCTCCAGGTTTGAAAAATCTCTTTTATTTATATGTAGTCTCTGGGAGAAAAAAATTGGGTCTCGCTTCCCTATATTCCTTCCCTGAACGCTGTGGCTATCTTCCGCAGCTTCTCATCTCTTTCGGGGCTTTCCCTTTCTCTAAATTAATCCTTATTCCAATAATTATTCAATTCCTTCCACTTCACGCAACTCATGTTTTGAATTTCGGGAATTCTCAGTTTCTCTAGGTTCGGCTGTTTTTTTATTGACCAGCTTGTTTCTGCTTTTATTCCCACTGAATTTCCATCTTCAATGCATTATCATTCTCTTTTTACGTATCGTTTTTTCAACTCTGTTTCCCATCTAATTCTCTGCTCTGAATCCCTTCCTCCTCAGCCTCTCAGCTTTCTTCTTTCCAGCCTGTGAATCTTCCTTTCGTTGGAAAAAACCCTGTTCGTTTAGTGTGAAAATTTAGAGTCGGCGATAACATTCCTTAATCGGGAACATCGCTAAATGAATGTTTAGAAAATGAAGTGCTTCTTGTTCAAATTTAAAAGAGGATCGAAGTCCTCCTCCTCAGAATCGAAGAAACAATCACACAAGAATCATCCGGGTTCAAATCAGGCAGTGACTTCAACGAGTTCGCTGCCATCACCGAAAACAATAACAGAATTGTACAAAGAGAAAGAGCACAATTTGAGAGTTTTCACTTTGCAAGAGCTCAGGGAGGCCACGAATGATTTCAATAGGAGGCTGAAGATTGGAGAAGGGGGTTTCGGGAGCGTTTATAAAGGTACGATCAGGCCTCAAGATGGTCGAGGTGATCCTATTGTTATTGCGATAAAAAGCCTTAACACCCGTGGTTTTCAGGTATACCGGCTTCTGCGGCTTTGTTCTTGTCTAATCCTCTTTCTTTATTTTTACTTTCTCCAATTGTTTTCTGCAGTGAGTAACTCTTATCTGCTCCAGTAGCTGACAGTTAAATTGGCCTAGGCTGATAGTTATTAGATAGAGAGGACATTGTTCGTGTTTTATATTTAGTAAATTTTTCTGGGCTAAGCAGTTTTGAAGAGGTGTACTAAAAGAAGTTAATTGGGAACTTTGAAACCCAATTGTTTCTTCCTTCACGTGTCAAGAACTATAACAATCCATATTAGTAATATTTGTTGAGCATAAGAAATATTGTAGTTGACATATACATTATTATATCGGTGCCATCTACAGAATTTATTATTATGGTTTATCTGCTAATCATATCCAATTGTTGAGTGTCTAAATCTGAATTATCATGACACTTGCACATTGTAATAATATCTGCATTAGCTATATCTCTTTCTGAATGTAGTCTTCTTTCTTGTTAAGGGGCATAAACAATGGCTGGCAGAGGTCCAATTTCTGGGCATTGTTAATCACCCAAATTTGGTGAAACTATTAGGATACTTCTCTCAAGATGGAGAAAGAGGAATCCAACGGGTGTTAGTTTATGAGTTCATGCCCAACGGGAGCCTGGAGGATCACCTTTTCGGACGGGCTTTCCCCACCTTGCCGTGGAAAATGAGATTGCAGATCATGCTCGGTGCTGCCCAAGGATTACTTTATCTACACGAGGAATTAGAGATTCAGGTACTTCATCCTTATAACGTTTCGTATCTGTGAATTGGGCATTCAAACCCCTACTTTTGTTGATAATCTTCTTGATTGTTTATTTGGTAGGTAATATACCGAGATTTCAAATCTTCCAATGTTTTATTGGACACGAACTTCCATCCAAAGCTTTCGGATTTTGGTCTTGCTAGGGAAGGTCCAAGTGGTGACCAGACTCACGTGTCCACTGCGGTAGGTGGATGGTGGATTGAACCTTGTATTACCAAGTCAAAATAGAGCAGCTTTGTTTCTTTTGACCAAAAAAAAAAAAGCAGCTTTGTTTTGACATTCTTTAAAATTATTTGAGCTGACACTACCGACGTTTGTGTCTTATGCTTGTTGTCAGGTGGTGGGGACATATGGATATGCTGCCCCAGAATATATAGAAACAGGCCACCTCAAAGTTCAGAGTGATATATGGAGTTTTGGTGTGGTATTGTATGAGATACTTACAGGGAGGCAAGCATTGGATAGAAGGCGACCGAAAGAACAGAAGCTTCTAGATTGGGTCAAGCAGTATCCTGCTGATAGTGGGAGGTTCAGCGTGATAATGGACCCTCGACTCAGAAATGATTATTCGCATGGTGCTGCTCGGAAGGTAGCCAAGTTGGCAGACAGATGCTTAAACAAGAGACCGGAAGAAAGGCCATCTATGAGTCAGGTAGTGGAAAGCTTGAAGCAAGCATTGCAGTATTCAGAAACTTCAAAAAGGGCTTCTAAATTGGTTCCAAAAAGCAAATAGTGTAACTCTTAGCTCATGTCATGCGTAAGTTGAATGCGTTTTCTGGTCATCTGGTCCCACGAAGCCAGGTCCCGTCTTTATCCAAAACTAGCTTTCAACGCATATTGGGAACATATCATCATCAGCGCAATGAAGGGAAGGCTGTCTCGTCTAATAGGTATCTATACCGAACTTAGTTTCCACAGCATCAGGTCAATAATCGAAATGCTGCAATTTTTCTCTTTTATTTGGCTGTGTGGTGAATGAGAAGCTGCCATCTGTTCCTAGAACACTGAGGAAGTCTATACCCAATTTCAGCCTTCAGGGAATGGGTAAGAAGGAAGAAATGTACTCAGTTGGCCGACTCCGGGGCAAAAAAAAGTGTTAGAAGCGCGTATTCTATTGCGGCTGCCAGCTGGAGATACTTTAGGAGGGGTCATTTATTTCCATATTTTTTTGGGCCCCTTTGCCATGGGGTTCTCTAATTCAACCTCCTGTAAACAGTTTTTTCTTTTTTTTTGGTTTCCCCAGTGGGAACTTGAAGAATAATTAATGAAGTTTTCTTATTATATTAAGTGCTTTGACTTTTGACTAGTGGAAGTTCAACAGATTAAATTATTAATAATGGTTTTGTTTGTGAGGCGTAGTTTTGAAAGAAATGGGTATGGCAACGTCAAGAGGACTTGCTGGCATTGACTTGAATGAAACTAATAATACATATTTTGAGCCGACTAGAAATAAGGCAAAGTGATGGTAGAGTGTGGACAATTGACAATACTAATAATTGGAAGCAACGTTGACGAATGAGGCTACGGTGATTAGTGATTACAACCGTGTGACCGTCGGATCAGATTTTCTTTATGCTTTTTGGCCGATATTTATTTAACAAGTATTGAAACTTTTACTTTAATTAATATTAATATAAAATCTAAAATCTAAAAATATCATAATATTTTAAAAACTTTTAATAACAAGTAAGCAATCAAAACCTGTTTTTTTTTTTTTTCACGTGCCAACTTATGATTGCATGTTTCTCAAATGTTATAGAATTTTTGGGTCGGGTCTTACAGTGATTTTTCTCTTTTTGTAGGAAGTGAGTGCCTAAGCCCATATTTCTAATCCAGTTCGCCGAACAAGGTTTATTCATCAATTTTGGGCCTCCGATATTTTTCTAGGCCTTAATTGAGAGCGGCTCCGTTCCAGAGCAGGAGTCGCAACTGTCAAAGCGGGTACTGAAACCTGAAATGATGTGAAGAATTCTGTTCAGCTGAAATGGAGAAGACTCAGAAGAGCTTCACTCTCATTCAGACTGTGGCCACCGCTGGCATTTTCTCTGCGATCTCGTTTTGGTGACTATCTTCCCCCCCTTTTCTCCTTTTGTATTAGGATTCTTCATTCTCATTAATTCTCTGCATCAGGTACGGTTTCATGTTCGGCAGAGAGTCCTCTCGCAAAGAGCTTGGTGACTTAATCGAAGATCTCCGTCGGGGAAACCCTTCCTCCGGTTCTCATTCTTGAATCGGTAGTTCTCGTCTCTCTTCGTGGTCTCGCTTTTGGACTTCCTTGTTTCCAGTGCCCATTGAATTCGATCTCACTTCTAATTGATTTGCGATTTGCGCAATTCAATACAAAGTTAACTGTTTGTAGATACGGCAGACTATTTTCCTACTGTAGGCTTGTAGCCTTTTCATGCACAATTATCATTTGGCACTTGTCCTTTGATGAATAAGCTTCGTGTTGACTCATTTTTATGCAATGTCGAAGCAGGGTATAGCGATGTGAACGACTTTGATGAGTTGGCTGGTTACGAGGCGATTCCTGGATCATGTTCAGCGGCATGTTTCATACACTCCTTGGCTAATTTTGAAAGACTTTGCAATTCTTATCTGGGCATAAGTCTATTTCCCGTAGTCTTTAGATTCCGCACAAGTCTTGGTTTGTACTTTGTGTGCTTTCAAAATACACTGGACCTCTGCCTTGACAATATTGTAAGTAGTGTTAAATGTAGGGGTTGAATGTTTCACATTTAACTGTGGGAGAATACGCTAACTTATTGAATACGCACAGCTCTATATGTTGAGTTTTAATGATTTCTATTCGTGAAATGCGGCTGCATAAATCCTTGATTCTTGGCGTCATTCTATCAGTAACTACAGAAAATAAGGCTTCTCTCCGTGTGAACTTCTTGGCTTATCGACAAGATATGTTACCGCCTTTTTTCGCTCTTGCTGTCTTTGGCTCGCACGAATTACTTCATTCTGAGAAAAGCAGTTTATTTACCTCAATGTTTTTGAACATTTCTTCTTGTTTTTAGATTGTACGAGTACTTTATGGATGATCAAAGCAATTTGAAAGTATAGAGAATCGAATATGTAACTTCCAATTTATGATTTAGACGCTGATCATTGAGCAGTTTAACCTTGCGGTAATAATCCGAGATCTCTTTAGTAAGTGTTGATGATCAATGTGAATAGTTTTCCGAATTTGCAGAATTATATTTCCAGGAAACTACATATTGGCTTCATCGTGACATCAAAGGTTCATGCATTGCAGTATGAAAGATTATTTTAGGAATATGGACTATGTTTTTCTCCAGGTGAGAATTGTGCTAGTCTATAGCACTGATATACTTAAGAGAGAAGTTGGTGCTTTTAACTATAAACAAGAAAACACAACATGCTCTTATTCTATGACAGAAGTGAAGTGTTTGTTGTATATAATGAGTTTCGTGGCCCCCTGGGTGTCTCTCCCAAACAACCGACATCGCGAATAAAGTACGATATCAGTATGCAGTGGATATTTAGGTATAAAGGTTTTATCCAATGACACTGGACTTATATACATGACATGAACAAAATAATTTCTTCTCCACCATCGCAGGTTTTGGCATGGCACAACACGGATGCCACAGTTCTGTATTCGTGTCACAACTTTTCCACTTTTCTCTGTTTCTCTGTCTTTTTATGATTTTGTTTCCGTAACATCTTACTGTGTACTCTTAAAAGATATATATACCCCACGGCGCCTGAACATGCCTCCGTAAATATTCACACAAGAGCAACGTGTTGATCTTGATATTGTTTCTTCTTAGTGCCTTTTATATGACCGACGTACAGGTCCGTCCCAATGGAATCACAATGTGGAAGTCCGTGTCTCCGACCGTCTTCAGACATGCTTCTCACGAAGTCCACGAGGTGTCTCCAATTATCTCCTTCGAACAGCTTCTTATTCATTCTAAGGTATGTAAATGCAGCCAATCCATTGCCCGAGTCTGATCTGCTTGTTGCCAAGACTTGAGCATAGGAATGTGCATCATATCTCTCCAGTGCATTCTCACCAGCAAGTTCTACTCCAGCTTCCTTAGTTGCCATCTTCACTTGATGAACTAACCCTTCTGGTGAGCAATTTGCATGTTCTGGCTGCTCTCTGTCTCTCATTTCCATGCAGGTGAAATTGAACACAACCCTATGTTTTGCCAGCATTCTTGCTATTGGTAGATAGCCGTCACGGAATCTAGTGTTGTAGTATCCAGCATTTAGCTCAGAAGCATGCGACCTTGATCTGTAATGCCAGTGGATTCCGGCAATTTTCCCGGAAAGTTTGACCCCACAATGTTGGAAAATTTCACTGGCAGATGCGAGGATCACGTCGCCATGTTGGAGCAGTTTGGTGGAGTACCAGTCCAAGAAGAAGTGTCCGTACTCGGTGTTCCACGTTCCGTCCCTTTTGAAGAATCCAGTCTCCTCTGGGAATTGATTGTAGTGGCCAGCGTCATGCGGTCCGCTTCTTCCCCATTCTTTCTTTCCGATGGCCTCTGCTGATGCTTCCAAAGATGCTCGCATATACTGTATGAGTTGTGACAAACTGATCATTTTAGTTACTGAGATACATATTTTTTTGAAATTATATCTTGTGATGACAAAGAATGTCAGAACTATAATTTGAGCCCTTGTTTAGAAAGATTATTCGAAAATTCGTGAATTACCTTGTCATAGCATTGAAATTCCCCTATTCCTGGAAACCTCCAAGTTCCGTTGCTTTCTGGGTAAGATGGATATCGCAGCTCCCCACAAGGACCCATTCCCACTTGAACTTCCTGAAAAAGAGTGTTGTGGTATTAGAATTTAAATGGGCTGCCTATCAAACACACTCTAATTTTAGAATTTAAAAGGATGAAAGACCCATTTTAAGACTACAATTTGACTTGAGAATATAATCCAACTCTAATGCTGCTGGCGGCGGCGGCCCACCAGCATCTAAAAATCAATCTCTTCTATAACAGCATGTATAGTTAATACGATAACATGGAGAAAGCAAGCACAAATTCCCCATTGATTCCAAAATCGTAGCAGAAGAAGAAATTGTGCAACTTACCACAATAACAGTGCCCAAGTGATCTCTAAAAGTGTCGCGGAAGCTCCTCATGTAATCACTATAGACCTGAACAGGCGTCCTTCCTCTTAACACGGGCAGTGAGTCGCAGCCTAACGAGATATACTCAGGATTCCTCCTCCCTGATTTGTCCGTGTAAACCAGGTCCGCGTTCTTGCTGATTTCTTCAAGCACCCATGGCGGTAAAGGGATGCTGAAACACACAATCATCACATTTATGCTTCAATTTAGAGAAATATATAATCTCCCAACTCTGCTTCGTTTCATGTTTTCCCCCGACAGTTGTACTCATATTTTCACGAAAATAATTGAAGTGCGACACAGACAGACATACCTGCAGGTGTCTCCGACATTGCCTCCACACTGATGGAAAGACATGACCACCTGAAGCTTTAAGCCATGTTTCTGCACCATGTTGGCGAGCTCAATATAAGCATCCCAATTATAATTCAAAGGGCCATCTTTTTCCACCAAACCCCACCAAGCATCCACCATCACTCCTTCAACTCCTGCGCTCTTGAGGGCCATCAAACTCGCATTCATCGCTTTTGCCTTATTCAAAGTCCCTCCCATTGTCACGGTGTCTAACGGCAGCATCACGAACACGGGCACCTTCATCCACTCCTTGTGGTCGTGATTGTGACCATGCACAGACGACGGCGCGTGTACTTTCTCCCACTTCTCCTTCGTCCTCCTCGCATGGTGTTGATGATGATGATCACTGTGCCGTTTGGCCTGTGATTCGGGCGTCGAGTTTGAGTGCATGGCTCGCAGGCGGAGCGATGGCTTTATTTTGGCGAAGGAGACTGAAGCAGAGACGACGACGTCGGAAGTTTTGGGTTCTTTCTGGTTGATGAAAGAAATTGAAGAACGAAAAGCTAAAGCCATTTTTGTGTTTGCAGGGGAAGATGAAGGCAGCATGTAGGGAATTACTCAACATGGAAAGCCTTATTTTATAGGAAAGAAACGGTCTAATTTGAGAATTGAAGTGGACAAACCTGGTGGGGTCTGATTCAAAAGTGAAAAAGCGCAAAAAATCAAAGCCATTGGGCTCACATTTGGAATGAGATTTTCTTCTTCTTCTTCCTTTTTCGTTGACGTGTTCCCAGCTCCTCCTCCTTTCCTATCTCATGGAAAGTTTAAGACCCACCAAAAGTTACCTGAAGCTTCGATTTTTAACGGTTAACTGCCTAACCTGTTTAAATGGTTGTCTCCAACATGAGAATGAGGATCATTCTGATTCATAAAACATACTGTTTGGCTGTAACTTTGTTGTTTGGTCATCCACTCATTCCAAGTTTACCATGTTAGACTATCCTCGAGATTAATAACGAATTGTTCCAAGAAAAAACTAGACAAGTCGTTTGT